>NC_089502.1:7858174-7998084 GCF_036850765.1 Saccopteryx bilineata | reverse complement strand
CGACACCGCCATGGGCCTGGAAGACTCAGAACCCGCAAACCCGCAAGAGCACGAGCGGGCAGAAGTGGACGGCAGTCCCGGAGTGATCCAGCTGCCCTGGGCGCCTGCCCTGGCTCTCCTGCCTGGCTGGGCTCTGGAGGCCGCAGCCGCCAGCGCCCCTCCTTCACCGCCCACAGACAGCCCCGCCCCTTCGCCAGCCACCCGATGGTGGTCACCAGAGGAGCTCCATAGCTCCGCAGCTCCGCTCTGACCATAGCTGCCCTTCTTGCCTGGAGCCTCCGAGCTGCAGCAGTTGACAAAGCCCTGAGCAAGGCACTGCCCAGTTGGCAAGCTCAGGCTTCTAAGAGCAGAGCCTGAGGGCCAGAAGTGACTGGGAGGAGGTGCTTCCCAGGGCCTACTCCTCTGGAAAGCCCTAGGACAGAGTGGAGGGCCTAAGTTCTGGACTGGTATACTGATTCTGTACAGAAGGCCTGCCTGGGAACGCTCCGCCTCTTCACACAATCTCCCACTGTCTCCACAGACAATCCGGCCACCCAAGCCATTGCACTGGTCTTTAATCTGCGTTTCTCTGCCACTAATGCACTATGAAGTTTCATCAAATCCACAAAACATCCTTTCTGGTATATTTGCTGGTCACGTTTATTTTTCTTTATTCGTGAATTGCCCTGTTCCCCTTATTTCTCACCCCGCAGTGATTTCTTTTTTTTTATAATAATTTTATTTTTTTAATGGGGCGACATCAATAAATCAGGATACATATATTCAAAGATAACAAGTCCAGGTTATCTTGTCTTTCAATTATGTTGCATACCCATCACCCAAAGTCAGATTGTCCTCTGTCATCTTCTATCTAGTTTTCTTTGTGCCCCTCCCCCTCCCGTTTCCCTCTCCCTTCCCCCCCCCCCCTAACCACCACACTCTTATCACGCAGTGATTTCTAAGGACTCCTTTTAGTCTGTCTTTGCTCTGGATAATGCAGAATGTCTCCTCAAGTTTTCATTTGCCCTCATGACTTTTTTAAAAATTATTTTTGCTGATGGGCTTAAAAGTCCTTTAATGGCTGCATCTTATCTTTATTCTAAACCAAATCAAACCCAAACTCAATCATGTTTTTGACTATTGAAATGTTCATGCTTCGTTATAGTTAGGACTTTTAAAAATATTTCTGCAACAAATAGGTTTATGAAGGCTTCATACCAGTTTTCATGAAGACGGCTGACTTGCATATTATTAAGGCTTTCTTAAAGTGTCTGTTTACCATCACACGTGAACATTCCTATGGTATCCATGTCACTCTTTATAGAACCCAGCAGATGTCATATATACTGATTGAGCAATTGTCATACCTACACGGTCAATGTAAAACAGCAAATTTCAGAGACACTAGATTATTGTATGGCATCATAATTTTATGCCCGGCATAACCATGCATGAGCATGAATGCATAAAAAATACCAGGACAAATATATCAAATTACTCAACATTGTTTTCCTCTGTTTAAGGCAGTAGGAAGGATGACTAAACACCTTTTACTCACTAGGTATCTGTATGCATATCCATATGTATATAAATATTACTTGTGTGATACAATAAAAAGTAATTATTTGAAAAAAGGGGCCTGACCTGTGGTGGCGCAGTGGATAAAGCGTCGACCTGGAAATGCTGAGGTCACCGGTTCGAAACCCTGGACTTGCCCGGTCAAGGCACATATGGGAGTTGATGCTTCCAGCTCCTCCCCCCCCTTCTCTCTCTTTGTCTCTTCTCTCTCTCTCTCCCTCTGTCTCTCCCTCTCCTTTCTAAAATGAATAAATAAATTAAAAAATTAAGAAAAAAGGGCCACAGAATATATAGACTTGAGCCACATAGAAATCCTTCATTTCAGACTGGATCCATCATCATTTGTTTGCAGAGCCTGTTTACTCAAATCATCTCTGAAATGTCTCTTTAGCCTCATCTTACTTATTTTTAAGATTTTATTTTGAAAATAAATTATAGACCGTAAGTTGCAAAAATGGTACAAAAAAGACCTGGTGCCTTTCATCCAGCTACCCCAATGGTGACATTTTCTATAGGTGCAGTATAATATCAACACCTGGAAATTGACATTGGCACATTACTGTTAACTAGACCACAGGCTTAATTCAGCATTCCACAGTTTTCCAATCTGTGTTAATTTATGTGTATGTACAGGTATTGCTCCAGCGATTCTTTCCCATGTTAGGATTTGAGCAACCACCACTGTAATTGAGATACAAAAATATTCCATCACCACAGAAGAACTCTTTTGGGCTACCTCTTTTTTTCTCACTCAGTGTTGGTCAAATAAGTTTGTAAATATGATATATATGTTTGCTCGCTTGTGACTTATATTGGGTGTGGGGGACAGGCTATAAGCAGGCCAGGCCATTGTAGCCTAAGGTTTGGTTTTAGGACTAAGCTTTTCCCCACACCCTTGACTGATTGTATGATCTGGGTGGTGCACTCTCATGAGGAATACAATTATGCCTTGGATAAGTGACTTTGTATCAGAGACTTCCTTGTTTGTATATTGGATTAAGGGATTTTGGTTTTCTACATTATAAAGTGGGACAGACCAGGAGCTGGCTCACCCAGTTCCTGCTATCACAATTGCAGGGGCTTCCCTGATCCCTTGCCCTTCATGGGAAAAGCCGGTTTTCTGCTTTTCCCTTGTCTTCTTTTGTGGTTTGCCTGTCTTGGTGAGACACCAATAAATAGGATGGCCCCCCATCCTCTGACTCTGCCATTTCTTTATCGTCTGCCCGAATCCAATGGGAACCTGCATGTGAATGGCCACGATGGCGGCTCCTGGCCTTACACTCAGTTACTCTGTACATATTTTGTTAGAGTTATAGCTGCTTAATTTCCTTTGGAGTGGCTGTACAAGGTAGCGTGTTTAATTTTGGTTTTCACATGTTCATTGTTAGTATATAGAACTGCAATTAATTTTTAATTACAGGTTTTTTTGAGATAATTATAGATTTAAGTGAGTTTGTAAGAAAAAAATACAGAGAGAGCCCACTATCTTGTTCAGATTTCCCCAATTTACTTGTTTTTATGTGTGTGTGCAGGTATGTGTATTTAGCTGTATGCAATTTTATCACATCCGTAGGTCCATACATCCACCACCACAGTAGTATTCTTTGGTGTGGGTATTCCATAGTTTGCATAGCATTCCAGTTTTTGGCTATTAGGAATAAAGCTGTTGTGCATATTGTTTTACAAGTTATTCTGTGAACAAAATTTTTCATTTATCTGGGATAAATGCCCAAGAGAGTAATTGCTGGATTGTATGTTTTGTTTTTTAAGACACTCACAAACTGTTTTGCAGAGTGGTTGAAATATTTTACATTGTCACCAGCAACTTGTGAATGTATCCAATTTCTCTGCAACCTCAGCTGCATTTATTTTTTTTTTAATTTTTAAATTTTTTTTAGTCATCTGACAGGTATATAGTGATATCTTATTGTGGTTTTAACTTGCATGTGATTTGCAAATATTTTCCTCCTGGTCAGTAGCTAGTCTTTTCATTCTGCCAAGAAGGGCTTTATCGAGCAAAACTTAACTTTTGATGTAGTCCAACTTATTTATGAGTGATAGTTTTGGTATCACATATAAGAACAATTTATAAACCTTTAGATTTTTATCCTATAATCTCTTTTAAAATGTTTTAAAGATCAATTTCATATTTAAGCCTGTGGTCTATTTTGAGTTCATTTTTGTATAAGGTTTGGAGGTTAAAGTCCAGGTTCAATATTTGACTATGAATGTCCATTTATTTGAGAACAATTTTTTGTAAAGCCTGTCCTTATTTTTTGAATTTCTTTTTCATCTTTGTCATAATTGAACATATTTCTGTGGTTCTATTTTGGTGTCCTCTATTCTGTTTCAATGACTTCTTGTCAATCCTCTCTCCAATACTGTAGTAAGGTACCGAAAAGCTACAATATTAATATTTTAGGGAAAGAAATGTGAAAGTTTCCTGCCTTGCAGAAACATACTGTGTAGGAGGCTCCCTTCTACTGGGATGTTTAAAGAGCATTTTATTAATTTGGGCTAGGCATATGAAGGGATTTTGTAGATATGATTTTTATGCTTGTGTGATTTGCACTAAGTCAGGATGGCCAGATAGCATTGTATTGTAAATGAGTAGGGGAAGGAGATTTAGATTGCCCTCCTTCCCCCACACCTGTGAGGGAGCAGGTAAATAGCTAGCCAGGTACAGGAAGGGGGAGATTGAAAAAACCTTTTCTTATTTGATGAACCATTTGCAGGCATTTATCCCCTAGTGCTATGGAAACCACCCCTCCTCTCCTGAAGACGTATAATTAACATATATATATATATATATATATATGAACAAACAAATGGAAAATTTAGGAATATCTTTTAATATGTAAAATAACATTTTTGCTATTGTGTTATCTTATAAATTTTGATGTGTAGAAATGTTATTTATAGGTCCTATTGGGCAGATAAAATATATTATGCTCACTTTGTTAAAAATGGCACTGCCCACGTGGAAACCCATCGCCCTTCTTGCTTAGGACGGGGGTGATTATATTAATGTGTGTTGGGGGTGGGCTGTGGATAGGCAGGTTCCTTGTAGCCTAGGGCTTGGTTTTGGGACTAAACCTTTCCCACCCTTTTTGATGTGGGGTGGTACAATCTCATGAGGAATCCCATTATGCCTCAGGTAAGTGATTTTGTATCAGATACTTCCTTGTTTGTATATTGAATTTCAAGGTTTTCGTTTCTACACTATAAAATGAGACAGACCGGGGCTTTCCCTCGCTTGGTTCCTGAGATTATCATTAGAGGAGAGAGCAGAGAGGAGAGCAGAGAGAGGCCACATGGAGGAGGCCAGGAGAAGCAGCCAAGATGGTGATGTGCTGAGGGAGAAAGCAGTCTGTGCAGAGTTTGTGCAGGGAGAAGGAAGGAGATGGGGAACAGAGGTTGTTAAGCCAGTGTCCATGGCTACCATCACAGCCGCCTGGCCCATGCAGGTTTGCATTAGATTCGAACAGACTAATGAAACAATGGAGCCAAGAACTGGTGGGCCATTAGCTTTAATCCTAGCTTGTACCCGGAGGGCAAGTAAAAACACACACTGGGCTCCAAAACCCACTCATTCAGTGCTCACAAAGCTACTGACTTATCCGAGTTTCCTAGAATCAAAGGTTTCTAGCTCACCAGACTTATTCATCTCTGTTCCCCATCTCCTTTTTTCTCCCTGCACAAACTCTGCACAAACTGGCTTCTCACTCAAACTCCGCCATCTTGGCTGCTTCTCCTTGATAGATACATAAATTCCAACTGCCCTCTTGATGTCAGACCTCACCCTTACTGGACTATTGACCCTGAGACAGAGGAATTCCAAAAAGCTGAGAAGCCGCCCCAAGGAAGGGCTCCAGACACACTAGGACTTTTGATTCAACACCCACATGCTCGAAACCCCCCAAGGAGGAGCATTCCAGACATACCAGGACATTTGCCTCAGTATCCCCTCAGGCTCTCCCAAACACTATATAACTCGCCCCTAGTCTGTAACCGGTTCTCTTCTCCCCCAGGAGAAGTGCCCGGCAGGGTTCCTTTCAATAAAGCCTGTTACTCTGGTCTTTCGGACTCCCATGGATTCCAACATTTGGTGCCGAAACCCGGGACAGGATACTAACTGCCTGGATGATCCCTCTTTGCCGTTCAAACTTACAACCAGGGAAGCAATGGGCAGCGGCAGCTCGTCCCGGGCTTACTCCCTGATTCTCTTTGGATGTGTAATTGTAGGTCGATTGGCCGGCAGTCTAACCCTGTCCTGAACCCCTGCTGGACCAGAAGGTAAGGAGTTTCTCCCTTCCCCTTCCCTGGTTGGCCTCTAAATTTCTCTCTAAAAACACCCCTTTCTGGTCAGACGGTTTTCTCTGATATGCCTCACGTTTTGAGGGGTTTGACTTTCAGTCTCAGTGGACTGCACGGAAGACTAGGCGCCTAGCCAAACCTCTCCACTCTCTCGGACTTCTCGTCCTCGGAGCTCCCTGACAGGTGGTGACGACCTCTATCAGGGACGACTCCCCCACACGGAGATTCTCTCCTCTTGGGACAGTGACAAAAGGTGGGGACGCCCCCTCTTGCTCACCTGTCTCCACTATGGGCTCTTCAGAGTCTAAGCCTTCCGACCAGACACCTCTAGGATGTCTCATAAAAAACCTCACCAAACTCGGTCTCTCAGACCTCGAACTGAAGAAATTAATCTTCTTCTGTAACACGGCATGGCCTCAGTACAGACTAAACAATGACTCCCATTGACCTGAAAACGGGACATCTGATTACAATATCTGTTGGGCAGATAAAATGTATTATGCTCACTTTGTTAAAGATGGAGGCCGTAGCCCATCAGAAGTTCCTTACGTGCAGGCTTTCTTCTCTCTACTCTCCTGTCCTTAATTTCTGTACTTTCTGTTCTACACACAGGCCTGTTTTGACCAAAGAAACCTCACCTAAAACCTCTGCTCCTAATCTTTCCTTCTCTGTGGACTCCCAACTCTCTCCTTCTCCTGCCTGACCCCCGGGGCACCCCTCTCTAGTCTCAGCAAATCTTTTTGCTGGAGTCTCTTCCCTCCAGAAAGCCTCTTTCCTTCACTAAATCCTGTTTTCTCATTCATCATTCTCTCTTTCTCCTCCCCTGCTGGCCAGGGGCCTCTCCCTTCTCCACTGTGTTCTTCATCCTCTCCCCCCTCCAAAGAATCAAGCTGTAGCTCTGGCTGCAGTGCCTGTCTCATCTCTGACCTCTCTTCCCTCCTTACAAACTGCAGTTCTGTCTCCTCTCCGACCCCTCCTCCTTCCTTACAAACTGTGACTGTGCCTCTTTCCTCCTTGCCCTCTCCTCTCTCCTCAGAGCTCTAAATCCTTTTGACTCCTCTGACCACGTGGCGCTACCACCAATACTTGAACCTGCTTCTCTCCTCCTGCAGTTTCTGACTTTCCTTCTTTCCATCCAGCTGCTCACACTGTCCATCCATCTGCTTTCTCTTTTCCTCCTCTATGCTGGCAACTCCCTGCCATCTCGAAAAACTTAAAAAACTGTTGGGCAGATAAAATGTATTATGCTCACTTTGTTAAAGAGGCCGTTGCCCAGGTGATATTAATGTGTGTTGGGGATTGTAGCCTGGGGCTTGGTTTTGGGATTAAGCCTTTCCCACCCTTTTTGATGTGGGGTGGTACAATCCAATCATGCCTCAGAAGTGACTTTGTATTAGAGACTTCCCTATTTTGTATATTGGATTAGAGGTTGTGAAGCTACACTATAAAATAGGGGTAGAACGGGAACGTGCTCTTGGTTCCTGAAGAGAGAGCAGAGGAGAGCAGAGAAAGGCCACGTGGAGGAGGCCAGGAGAAGCAGCCAAGATGGCGGAGTGCTGAGTGAGATGCCAGTTTGTGTAGAGTTTGTATCTGGGATAAGGAAGGAGATGAGGAACAGAGGTGAATAAGTCTGGTGAGCTAGAAACCTTTGATTCTAGGAAACTCGGATAAGTCAGTGGCTTTGTGAGCACTGAATGTGACTGGGTTTTGGAGCCCAGTGTGTATTTTTACTTGCCCGCCGAGTGCAAGCTAGGATTAAAGGCTATGGCCCACCAGTTTTTGGCTCCATGGTTTCTTTACCGACTGTCCGAATCCAATGCGAACCTGCATGGGCCGGGCTGCTGTGATGGTGGCCCTGGCCGTGGCTCCTGGCTTTACAAAAACAGAACTGTATATGAAGCTATGTGAGTAAGTAATCTGTCTTGTCTCATTGTCAGAAAATATTTCTAGTGAATTGAAACAAGTAAAGCACGCTCATTTAAATTCCTTTATTCATAATATGTGAAGTCTTTGTTTAATGTGTAACTGTCTGTTTCTAAGGCCTTAAACCAGTAATTACCCACCCCATAAACCAGGTTTACTCATCCCCATGGAATCTCCCTGCAATACCCCCATCTTTCCTGTTTGAAAACCTTCAGGAGCTTATCACCTCGTACAAGCCTTATACCTAATCAATGAGGCAGTAATTCCCCTCCATCCAGTAGTCCCTAATCTCTACAAATTACTGTCACACATTTTCTCAAACACCACACAATTCTGGGTTCTAGACCTCAAAAATGCCTTCTTTACCATTCCTCTACACCCTGACTCTTACTTTCTGTTTGCCTTTACCCAGACACTAATGCAGCCCAGCAACTTACATGGACTATTTTACCTCAGGGGATCAGAAATAGCCCACACCTGTTTCAGCAGGCACTAGCTCAGGATTTAGCAGCATGCAATCTCAAAACTAGTACTCTCTTACAATATGTAGATGACGTACTCCTCTGCAGCCCCTCCCTGCCTGCCTCAAGGAGACTCGCCACCACCCTTCTTAACCTCCTCACTATGAAGTGTTATCCTGTCTTCTCTGCTAAGGCTCAACTTTATTCTCAGTCCCTAGTCTATCTAGGCATTACTTTAACCCCCACCACCTGAAGTCTCACCCTAGATCAAACTCAGACCCTCCACAGTCTCCAACCACCTACCACCACAGATCAAATCTTTTCTTTCCTCAGTCTAATAGGCTTCTTTAAACACTGAATTCCCAATTTTTCTCTCTTAGTCAAACCCCTCAGTGAGATCTTCTGAGCATGGCTTTTAAGGTCTATAATGACCAAAGAAGTAACAGAAAAGGCAAATAAGGCCCAAAAGAAGTCAGGAAATACCAGCTTTTGGCTCCAGCACCCTAAGGGGTTTCATAGCATTCTATCAAGGCCCTGCTCCAGAGTGGAAAGAAAGGTCATTGAACTGAAGTCTGCCAGGCTTCCCTGCCTGTAAGGCCAGGAGCCGTCATCGTGACCATTCACATGCAGGTTCCCATTGGATTCGGGCAGGTGATAAAGAAATGGCGGAGTCAGAGGATGGGGGGCCATCCTATTTATTGGTGTCTCACCAAGACAGGCAAACCACAAAAGAAGACAAGGGAAAAGCAGAAAACCAGCTCTTCCCATGAAGGGCAAGGGATCAGGGGAGCCCCTGCAATTGTGATAGCAGGAACTGTGTGTCTGAGCTCCTGGTCTGTCCCACTTTATAGTGTAGAAAACCAAAATCCCTTAATCCAATATACAAACAAGGAAGTCTCCGAAAGTCACTTATCCAAGGCATAATTGGATTTCTCATGAGAGTGCACCACCCAGATCATACAATCAGTCAAGGGTGTGGGGAAAAGCTTAGTCCCAAAACCAAACCTCAGGCTACAACAACCTGGCCTGCTTATAGCCTGTCCCCCACACCCATTATAAGTCACAAGCGAGCAAACATATACATCATGTTTACAAACTTATTTGACCAACATTCCACCCCTTTTGCTCGCTTTACAATCTAAACCACAGGCATCTTCCATGATGGTCACTGTGCAAAGAGTAGGATACATTGCATAAACAGAAATAGTACCAACTACAGCAATAGGATTAACAGATCAAAAACTATGGGCGAAATGAGAGAGCTGTCAGTGGCACCAAGAGAGACAAATCTTTTCCCTCTGGCAGAATACAGGCCAGAGTTTTATCTGCAGACAGCACTGTAGCTGGCACCAGAGGCCACCCTGAGCGGGCATACCAAACCTTATTGGCCAATACACCAGCATCTGTTGGTTCTATGTGTAGTAAAATAGGGGAACTCATTATTGGCCATAAAGAAATTACAAAGGTGCCCTTCAAAATGCTGTCCCCTTGAGCACTCAAGGGATAATACACTTCCAGCTTAGGTGGCCAGGTGCTGGTTGCCCAAGGAGTTAACTGGAGGTCCACCTCTAGCCCCTTTCCCCATGGTGCCAACAAGGCCACCCATCTCAGATGGGGGGCCTGTACAGTCCAGGGACAAGTCCATTGAAGCCATTGTCCTTTAAGAAGGGCTGTTGGAGCAGGCAAGAGCACGTTGCCCTGCTGTCCGAAACCTGGCTTGAGTAAAATGTCCTTAGTGCGTATCTGCAACTGAATAGGGGCAGCTGTCCGATGCAGGAGGGCCTCTACTGGAGCTGGGCTTCCCCGTCGAGGTCGCTCATTCAAAATCCGAAGTACTGTCCATAAGCGGCACGTCCATCCAGTAAGAGAGCCGGTGCCCCCCTCCTGTCGCAGTCCCTGCTTTAAGAGTCCATTATAACGCTTAATGATGCCAGCAGCCTGGGGGTGGTAGGGAACATGGTACTTCCAGTCCATCCCCAGCTTTTGAGCCCATTGCCTCACCGTTGAACCAGTGAAGTGGGTACCATTGTCACTTTCAAGGACCAGTGGTCGCCCGTATGCAGCACTCAGGCGGTCCAGAGCCTGTATGACTGCCCTCTGGTCAGGGTTACGAGTGGGGTAAGCAGCAAGCAGCCCGGTGGCAGTATCTACACAAGTGACTGCATACTGGTACCCTTCTGACTTTGGTAAGGGTCCAATGATGTCTATCTGCCATCGTGTCAGTGGGACATGACCCCTCTGGATCTGTCCAGGTGACACCAGTGGTCTCCGAGGGTGTTCCTTGGAACATACTGCACATTGCTCACAGGCTGCAAGTACCTCTGCATAGGACACAGGCAAGTTCCAAGCCTTAACCATAGCCCACATAGTTTTCTGTCCTGCATGGAGCAGGCGCCGGTGGAGCCACTGTGCCACATCACCTGCAGGTGCAGTCTCCAACCATCGCACCCTTGCCAACGTATCTGCCTCATCATTCCCAGGATGGGCTAGAGGGGCATGCCCTGTGACATGATATACTGTCACCTGCTTCTGGTGTCCTATTTCCCATAAGTCCTGCCACATGGCCTGACCCCATAATGGATGGTGCATTACCATCCACTGGTTAATGTGCCAAGTAGCAATCCAAAGGGTCAGTCCACGATAGACAGCCCAACTGTCAGTACAGATCACCAGAGGTGAAGGTTCATTATGGGCAACTAGCCAAACAGCTCTTAATTCTGCCCATTGGCTGCTTTGGCCTGTACCCGTGTCCATCCAAATAGTCTCAGTGGCCGGATGGAAGGCGATAGCCATCCATTTGGCAGGTTGGCCCCTGCTGGAACCATCAGTATACCAGGCATCTTCGGGGATGGGCACCCGCCCCTCCTGGTAAGGACTGACCTCAGGTTCTGCCTCCTGAGCCCCAGTTGCACCTGACTCTAAGGTCGCATAGGTGACTGGACCCAAGACCTCCTGCAGTTCTGCCCTCAATGGGCTGGTGCGAAGAGCACAGCGTTGTTGCAGATAGGTACCCCATTTGGCCAGGGTAGACATTTGGGCCATACCACTACGTGGTTTAGTTGCCCAATCTCTCACCCATCCAGCTATAGGGTATGTTTTGACTGTAACTGGTGTTGTGGTTGTAATACTCTCAGTTGCCAGGAGGGCAGCATACACAGCTGCCAGCTGCTTCTCTACTAATGAGTAACGAACTTCAGCACCTTTCCACAATTGGGACCAAAATCCAATAGGTTGCCGTAGGCGCTCTGTCCGCTGCCACAAGCCCCATCCAAACCCCTCCGAGGTTACATGAACATCCAGCTCACAGGGCCTGGCAGGATCAAACACATTCAAGGCCTGTGCCACCTTGACAGCTCTCTTAGCAGCTGCAAATGAACCTTGCGCCTGCTCAGTCCAATCCCAGCGAACCTCCTTTCGAATAAGGTTGTACAAGGGGCGTAGTAACTGAGCCAAATGCGGTATAAATGCTCGCCAATACCCCAACAAACCTAAGAATTCCTGTAACTGTTTTACCATAGTGGGCATGGGGTATGCTTGAATCTTATCTATAACTGCGTCAGGGATAACTTTTGTCTTACCTGACCAGACAACTCCCAAGAATTTAACAGATAACCCAGGTCCTTGTAATTTGTTCTCGTTAACTGCCCAGCCACATGCTTTCAAATGGGATAGCAGGGTAGGGACTGCTTGCTCCAATTCTGAAAGAGAATCACTAGTTAGCATAATATCATCAATATAATGGTACATGCGGACTACCTCTGGCTGTTTCCATTTAGCCAGGTCAGCAGCCACCAGCCCATGGCACAAGGTGGGGCTATGCAAATAGCCCTGGGGTAACACTGTAAAGGTCCATTGTCTCCCTTCCCAACTGAAGGCAAATTGGTCTTGACTCTCTGCGGCTATATCAATAGAGAAAAAAGCATTGGCCAAGTCTGCCACAAAGTGGTATGTCCCCAACTCATGGCTTAGCCGATCCATCATGTTAGCTATCGAGGGAACAGCAGCGTGCAAAGGGGGAACAACTTTATTAAGTTCCCTGTAATCTACTGTCATTCTCCAGGTTCCATCTGCTTTGCGCACAGGCCATACTGGGGAGTTGTAAGGACTGTGTGCTGGCCGGATGATCCCCACCTTTTCTAGTTCGAGGATTGTCCCTGTGACTTCTTCATAACCACCTGGCAGGCGGTACTGCTTGGTGTTAGTCACACGCCGAGGGACGGGTAATTGCAAAGGGGAATGTGATGCATGTCCCCGCAATACTGCCTTCACAACCCTGATCCGCAGCCGGAACTCCCCAGCTGTAGTTTCCAACCACAGTCCTTGCAAGACATCTACCCCCAAAATATATTCAGGAATAGGAGATACATACACCTTATATGGCTTAGGAGGCAGTCTCCCTATCCCCAATGGAATAGTTATTGGCTTCACTTGGACAGTTTGGCCCCATAACCATCAATGGCCACTGGGGTCCCAGCAAACCGCTCTGGGTTTCCATAGAGAAGGGAACATTCTGCACCTGTATCCACCAAGGCCAACACCTGTTGTACGTTGGAAGGGGACCAGTGGATAGCCAGTTCCACATGTGGCCTCCGGTCCCCGCCCATCCCCGTTAGACGGGTCCCTCGGCCTTTTTCCTATTCAAACTGGTACAATGGGTCTTGGGAGTTCCCCTCTCCCTCGGCTGTCTCTATCATATAATCTTGTAACCGAGCTGTGCGCGCACCAAACGTTTTATTGGTAGCTGCTGGGGCCTTTCGTCTCAGTGGCTGGAACTTCTGTTCTGGTTTAAGCTGCCGCCAAAGCTCCAAAAGAATTTTATTAGACTGGCCATCCAATTTCCCCTTATCTGCTCCAGCCGCAATCAAGTCTACCCACATCTGCGTTCGGGTAACCTTTACAGGCCCGTTTCCCTTGTTAGTTGGGGGGGAAACATAGGCAGCAGCCCTCACTGCTTTATGATCCCGAGCGGCCTCCAGCTCTCCCAAATCTGCTACCATCTGTGTACCTGCATTGATGGGCTGCCCCACATAGGGGCCCAAGATAGCCACAAGTGACCCAAAAAGGGCTGACGGGGCGCTAGCAAGGACAAATTCCCTCATTTTGGCTGTAAACACTTCTTCGTCTGGCCCACGAGACCCAGGGTTGAAAACGGCATTCTTCATACCTAGTTCTCGAAGGACCTTTACTAACTCACTGTAGCACTGCCACCGACTCATTGCCCCCGGCAGTTCTCCAGCATTCTGCCAGACCATACGAATGGCGGCCATCACCCATTCTAATAGGGTATGGTCTCCTGGGTTGCCATGGCAGTTCTGAAGACGCTGCCTCAAGGAAGAGTGTGTGGTAATGGCGGCCAATTTCTCCATCTCTGTTCCGGAGAGCATGATGCCATCCACCCCTATATCCCATAATCGTAGTAACCAGGCTACCAGGGATTCAGTAGGTTTCTGCCTAAATTGTGCCCCCAACTCCATCAGCTCTGCCTGGGTATAGGGCCGGACCACAGAGTGTTCCATTACCTGGGCAGGAGGCTGTGGCTGCCCCTGAGGGACTCTTTGTTGCTGGGTTTTTACCTTCTTGGCGACCACTGGTCGGGCTCTCAGTGTGCGTATGGCAGCTTCAGCCTGAGCCTTCTCATCCTCAGAAGAGGAGTCGCAAGCGCCTGCTCTCGCTGACTCAAAGCCAATCCACCGGCACGGATGCTGCTGCTCCTTTGGTGACCGTTTAGGCTCCTGTGGCTGCTGGCTTTTGGCCAGAAGCTGAGACTCGAGCTCTTGAATCCGGAGTTGTTTCTCCAACAACTGCCGGTGAAGACGTTCAGCTTCCAGGGTAAACTGCAACTCTCGAACCCGTAATTCCTTCTCCAGTGCTCGCTCCAGTTCCAGCCTTTTCTGTCGTTCTGTTTGCAATTCATGCTGAAGCTTTTGACCTCGGGCAGTTTCCTCTTGAGTAAAAAACATGTAGCCCATGGCCCCTAAAAGGACAGCCATGGGGAGCCAGAGCAGCAACCAGTACTCTATCCCACCCATCAAGGGTGGTGGCTCCATACCAATCTCTGAATCCTGCCGGAAACTACGCCAGTTGTAAGGCCAGGAGCCATCATCATGACCATTCACATGCAGGTTCCCATTGGATTTGGGCAGGCGATAAAGAAATGGCGGAGTCAGAGGATGGGGGGCCATCCTATTTATTGGTGTCTCACCAAGACAGGCAAACCACAAAAGAAGACAAGGGAAAAGCAGAAAACCAGCTCTTCCCATGAAGGGCAAGGGATCAGGGGAGCCCCTGCAATTGTGATAGCAGGAACTGTGTGTCTGAGCTCCTGGTCTGTCCCACTTTATAGTGTAGAAAACCAAAATCCCTTAATCCAATATACAAACAAGGAAGTCTCCGATACAAAGTCACTTATCCAAGGCATAATTGGATTTCTCATGAGAGTGCACCACCCAGATCATACAATCAGTCAAGGGTGTGGGGAAAAGCTTAGTCCCAAAACCAAACCTCAGGCTACAACAACCTGGCCTGCTTATAGCCTGTCCCCCACACCCATTATAAGTCACAAGCGAGCAAACATATATATCATGTTTACAAACTTATTTGACCAACACTGCCCCACCGGTGACACACCTGTGCTGTGGAAAGAGGGACACGAGAAGGTAAGCTGCCCCCTTGCTCCATGGAGGGAGGGTTCAGTCTCTTCTAGCCCTGCTCCAGCTACCTGTGACCTGACCTTGCCCAGCGTGCTGGAATTGCCACTGAAGGCCCAAGTACATCATTCACGAGCCTAAGGTATTTTTTCCAAGTAGCAGATAAACTGATCTCATTTCTTGAAAACACAAGGGCCATTTACTATGTCTTGCCTGAATAGTTAAGATTAATTTGTCCCTCAAAGATCTCTACTGTGTGTATTGACAGTCTGATTTTACTGCTTTATTTAATGTTTAGTATCTCCTTTGTTCCTCTTATCTCAATGCCTCATGCCTATTATGGGCTGGGACCTGCTGCTAATTCCAGCTAGAAGCAGTGGTCACTAGGACTTAAACTCTAACTGCAAAGTGTAGAAATGTAACACCCTTTCCCTAAGTACTTGCAGGTTTTATAGGTCACTCAGCAAACTGTTCAAACACTGTCCAAGAGGCACTTCCAGCAGTGCATCACCCAAGGACTGACTTTCACATGGACAGGTCCACATACCATGATCCTGACAACTCTCACTGCTGCTAAAATAGAAAAACGGAATGCCTTACTCCAATCACAAACCTGAAGCTGGTTGGTCTACATATGGCAAATATATGAAAAAACTAAGGACTCTTTTAGTCAGGCTTTGGGAAAAGGGAAACTAGGATAAAAAGAAATTCAACTTGATTGTCACTAGAGGTTAAAATTTTTTAAATCAAGAGTTCTGACTAGAAAGGAATTGTATGATTTTGATAATAGAAGGTATAAGGTATGGAAATACTTTTGAAAGAAAAAGGAAAAGCAAGTTGTTATGAAGGCCAGTTATTTCTGGATAGGAAAGTGCATGAAAGTTGAAGGTTTATGTAAGTTGTAGAAGGTTTGTGCAGGTTGTAGGAGGTTTGTACCAAGAAAAAAGAATTTGTACAGTCAGAAAACTGGTTTTCAAAGAATGTTTAATCAGTCACCCTAGCTAACAATCCTCTACTCTCCCCACTTATTAGGACGACTCTTTCCTCCACCCTGACCATCTGGAGCTCAGAAACAGAAACAAAACCGACCCCTTGTCCTTCTATTCTCTATTCACTTCTCAGCCTGCCTCACCCAATCAGGAACTTGCTACTCATTTGGGACCAACACCTATCTGCATCTCCATACTAATTAGACAAAAACCTGTACCCTAATCTATCTCATCCTAAATATCAACCTAATCCCACCCCATGAGCCTCTTCCAGTTCCTAATACACTATCCATCAATGTAAGGACCAAACAAGCTATACAGGTAATTTCTCTTCTTATTGCTTTAGAAATCTCTACAAAAGTAGATCTAGGGACAAGGGGACTAGCCACACTGCCCTGTCTTATTCCTATTTACTCTCTCTCTCTCTCTCTCTCTCTGAAGCCCAGCGAATTCATAAACATGGAATCAGTGGTTTCACACAAACTGGGCGTCTTACTATTGCCTTTCATTAGTCCACTCACTCTCCTATTTACTTTTCTAACTTTTAAACCCTGCCTCTTACGTTTGTTCACTAGTTTCTTACAGAACCACATGCAGACCTTCGCCAATCAGAAAACTGGAAAATCTACCTAACCCTACACATCAACCCTGAAACCTGCCCTCATGAAACAGAAAAATCTGAAACCCTGTATCAGCAAACCTGCTAAATTCTATCTTTCAACCTCTACAGGTCCCCTAACCCTAAAGCTATCCCATATTCCTGAAGAACTAGGAGAATAAATAGCAACACCTCTTAACGCTTCTCAATCTTTTCCCTTCACATAGTAAAAGGACAAGATCACTGGGTCTTCTTGGAGCCTACAAACGGACATGAAACATTTCTTTTAACTCAAGCTAACTGCTCTCTCCAGGTCTGCCAGGAAAAAATATCTCAAACTTTACCATGGAAGAACTTTCACACACACACCCCTATACAACCCTCCTTATCTCTGCATTGCTAATCTCCAAATACCTGCCTCTTTCTTTATTAAGTTCTTACAGGCCGGGATGAGAGAAATCTCTAGGATTACCTACAATCAAATGCTCCTACACTCCTATTCCCCAGTACCCCAAGGAGAACTTCATGAGGGAAATATCAAATAGGTAGGGATGACAGCAGGAAGAAGCCATCCCTCAGCCCGAGAAGTTCCCTCCTGAATGTTCTCCAAACCCTCTTCCTTTTTAATCACACATATTCAATCCTTCTAAAAAACTTACACCAACAAGTTTCCTGTCTCTTAAAATCTCCACATGTCCTCTCATTTGAGAGGAACCAGACCAGCATGTCTCGTGAGGCTCATCCAGGAGACCATGCATCACCATGTCACTCTGTCCATTCGGCACTCGCAGCAAGCAACTGACAATTATTACCCCGCAAATTTTGTTTTTTTTTACTTCCTCACTCAGGTTTTCTGAGACATCACCTGGTTCAGACCTTACAGCATGGAAATTGACGACCTCCTTAACTGGATGAGGGACTTGGCTTGGCAAGATTCCCTTCTTGAGTTCTCTCCAGAAGAAGAAATAATTTTCCAACTTTTTCTCCTTTTCTCCTCATCACCCTTCACCATATATTATAAAATTAATATCTGCCTTTCTTTTATATGTAACCACAGAGTTGAGACATGATAGATACGTAAATTCCAAACTGCCCTCTTGATGTTCCGCTTTATCTGTCAGACCTCACCCTTACTGGACTGTTGACCCTGAGACAGAGGAATTCCAAAAAGCTGAGAAGCCGCCCCAAGGAGGGGCTCTGGACACACCAGGACTTTTGATTCAATACTCACATGCTCGAAGCCCCCCAAGGAGGAGCATTCTGGACATACCAGGACTTTTGCCTCAGTATCCCCTCAGGCTCTCCCAAACACTATATAACTCGCCCCTAGTCTGTAACTGGTGCTCTTCTCCCCCAGGAGAAGTGCCCAGCAGGGTTCTTTCTTCCTTTCAATAAAGCCTGTTACTCTGGTCTTTCGGACTCCCATGGATTCCAACACTCCTGGCCTCCTCCACGCGGCCTCTCTCTGCTCTCCTCTCTGCTCTCTCCTCTAATGATAATCTCAGGAACCAAGAGAGCAGGCTCCTGGTCTTCCCCTCTTTATAGTATAGAAATCAAAACCTTTAATCCAATATACAAAATAGGGAAATCTCTAATACAAAGTCCCTTATCTGAGGCATGATGGGATTCTTCATGAGAGTGCACCACCCTACATCAAAAAGGGTGGGAAAGGCTTAGTCCCAAAACCAAGTCCCAAGATACAAGGATCATGCCTGCCCACAACCCATCCTCAACTCAACACACATTAATACAATCACGCCCATCCCAGGCAATCACCTGGGTGACGGGCTTCCATGTGGGCAGCACCATCTTTAACAAAGTGAGCATAATATATTTTATCTGCCCAAAGAGGTGAATAAGTCTGGTGAGCTAGGAACCTACATGGACCAGGCAACTGTGATGGTGGCCGTGGCTACTGGTTTTACAGGTCCTATAAACAAATGTTGTAAGGTTGCTAATGAATTATGTCCCATCCTCCTCCTTTTCCTGCCAACCTGTGTGTGTGAACAAAGGTGTATAACCTGCTGCAAGGGCTGTGCCTGGACACACACGATTTGGGTCTGCAAATGCCCTATGTTAGTCATATGCGGCTGGCATATTTAATAAATCTCCTTTAATAAAACTCCTTAAAATTCATCTGAACTTGGTATCTCTGCGTAAACCCACAGAACTGAGGTACGGGTACTTTACAACAATACCACACCGCCTTACTTATGGTAGCTGTGGGTCAAATAAGTTTGTAAATATGATATATATGTTCGCTCGCTTATAGTTTGCATTGGGTGTGAGGGACAGAGTGTAAGCAGACAGGGTCGTTATAGCCTAAGGCTTAGTTTTAAGACTAAGCCTTTCCCACCCTTGACTGTTGAATGATGTGGGGTGGTGCACTCTCATGAGGAATCTCATTATGCCTCAGATAAGTGACTATGTATCAGAGACTTCCTTATTTGTATATTGGATTAAAAGTTTTGATTTCTATACTATAAAATGGGGCAGAGGAGACCATGATAGAGAGAACAGAAAGGTCATGTGGAGGAGAGGAGAAGCAGCCAAGATGGTGGAGTGCTGAAGGAGAAGCTGGTTTGTGCAGAGTTTGTGCAGAGAGAAGGAGATGGGGAACAGAGGTGAATAAGGCTGGTGAGCTAGAAACCCTTGACTCTAGGAATCAGTGGCTTTGGGAGCCCTGAATGAAAAGGGAAGTGTTTTCCCACTGTGTGTATTTCTTGCCCACCTGGTGCAAGCTAGGATTAAAGCTAATGGCCCACCAGTTCTTGGCTCTGTTGTTTGATTACCATCTGTCTGAACCTGCACGGGCCAGGCAGCTGTGATGGTGAACGTAGCTACTGGCCATACAGTAGTTATGTAGTATATGTTAATACTGGGTTAAAATGATGCCTCCCACACTTTTTATTTTTCAACATTTCTTTAGCTATTCCAGGGCTTGTATTTGTCTGTTTAATTTTAGAATAAGTTTGTCAATGGTGCAAAATTCTTGCTAGAAATAGTGTTAAACTTACAGAACAGCTTAGGGAAAACAGACTGTTGGTCAAATAAGTTCTTAAATATGTCATATATGTTTGCTCGCTTTGGGTGTGGGAGACAGGCTGTAAACTGGCAAAGTTATTATAGCCTAAGATTTAGTTTTAAAACTAAGCTTTTGCCCACACCCTTGACTGTTGCATGATAGGGGGGTGGTGCACTCTTATGAGGAATCCCATTTATGCCTCAGATAAGTGACTTTGTATCAGAGACTTCCTTATTTGTATATTGGATTAAAGGTTTTGATTTCTACACTATAAAATGGGCCAGACCGGGAGTTTGCTCTCTCTCAGTTCCTGAGATTATCATTAGAGGAGAGAGCAGAGGAGAGCAGAGAAAGGCCATGTGGAGGAGGCCAGGAGAAGCAGCCAAGATGGCAGAGTGCTGAAGGAGAAGCCAGTTAGTGCAGAGTTTGTGCAGAGAGAAGGAGATGGGAAACAGAGGTGAATAAGGCTAGTGAGCTAGAAACTTTTGATTCTAGGAAACTCAGATAAGTCAGTAGCTTTGTGAGCACTGAATGAGTGGGTTTTGGAGCCCAGTGTGTGTTTTACTTCCCGCTGGGTGCAAGCTAGGATTAAAGCTAATGGCTCATCAGTTCTTGGCTTTGTTGTTTCATTACTGTCTGTCCAAATCAAATGCGAACCTGCACGGGCCAGGTGGCTGTGATGGTGGCCGTGGCTACTGGCTTTACACAGACATTATTTCTTTTTTAAATATTTATTAATTTTAATTTATTCTGTTAACAAGGATTCAATATAACACCCTCACCCTAACACACGTGTCCCCCATTACACCTCCTTTGCCCCCATACCCTTAACTCCCTCCCTCGTTTCCTCTAATATTTGCTGTTCTGTATTTATGTGTTATGTATATATGATTTCACTAATACCTTCATCTTTTCTGATTCTATCCCCCCACCCCCTTCCTTCTGACAGCTGTCCCTCTGCTTCCTGGAACCCCACCTCTGCCTCTATTCCGTTCCTCAGTTCACATTGTTCATTAGATTCCACATATAAGTGAGATCATATAATATTTGTCTTTGTCCGCCTGGCTTATTTCACTTAGTATAATAATCTGCAGATCCATCCATGCTGTTGCAAAAGGTAATATGTCCTTTTTCATGACCACATAGTATTCCATTGTGTATATGTACCACAGCATTTTAATCCACTTGTCCACTAATGAACACTTGGGCTGTTTCCAGATCTTGGCTATTGTAAACAATGCTGCAATAAACATGGGAGTGCATATCTTCTTTTAAATCAGTGATTTGGTATTCCTAGGATGTATTCCTAAAAGTGGGATAGCTGGGTCAAAAGGGAGTTCCATTTTTAATTTTATAAGGAAATATCACACTGTTCTCTACAATGCCTGCACATGTCAGCATTTCTACCAACAGTGCAGGAGGGTTCCTTCACCAGCACTTCTTTTGTGTTGATTTGTTAATGAGTGCCATTCTGACAGGTGTGAGGTGGTATCTCATTGTGCTTTTAATTTGCATTTCTCTGATGATTAGTGACTGTTGGGGACTGAAAGCCAATAGGGTCTTTGCAGTTTAGATTTTTGGGGCACAGAGGTGTGGGGAACTGGCAGTAAACTGACAGTCTTCCCAACACCCCACCTCACTTGTTCTATGAAGTTGCTAAAGGCTATTTTCCCCCCATGCCTTTATGTTAGCTATGGTGCTGAATTGTTTATACTTGTCCTAAGCCCCATGTCCCTCAGAAAGACTGGAGGCAAGTTTCTTTTTATCTATCATCTTGTGAAGTTAAAATGTTATATATGGTGGGGGTTTTCTGCACTTGGGAGAATTCTTGAGATGCCTTGGAAATGTGACTTTGCTTTAATGACCTCTTTGATTTGCTAATGGCCTCTTTTTGTGCTATAAATAAAGCAGGTTGTGGAATGGAACTTAGCTTTTTGCAAGCTATCTCTTGCATTGCAAAGAAATCACCAGAACCCATCCTTTTTCTTTACGCCTATTTTCTTAATTCCACACTGTTCCCACTCAGGACCTGGAATTACTAGCTGCGCTGGTTTGCATGGCAAGTGGCACCTGAACAGGGACCTGAGAAAGGGAAAACTAAACTAAAGGCAGGTGATTGAATTTCCCAAGTGCACACACTAAAGAAAGTTTTTGAGTCGAGTTTTTGGGGAAAGTAGTGTCAGGAGTAATAAATTATGGGACAATTAGGGTCAAGAGTGAGGGACCATTTTCTTTTTGTAAAATTGTTTTTATTTAAGGAGAAGCTGTTGTTTGATCAGAGTGAGCTAGAAACAGGGATGTAAATTTGGGAAGATTTTGGAATCTGAGGATGATTTAGGAGATTATGAGTATGTCACAGCTAAGGCCGCCTTAACCTTTGTGCCTCTGCTGTCCTCTGCTCTTATGCTTACTGGGTTGCTCCCAGGGTCTTTGTCTCAGATCTTTGGAGATTTCCACTCCAACAAGCTTTAGATCAGGCTCCAGAGATAGGGGATTACATCAGAATATGCGCTGATATTGGGCCTTCATATATGCAAGGTCTGGTTTTTGCCACAGCATTTCAGGGGAGGCCTCAAGGACAATACTTGGATAAATGGCAGAACAAACAAAAGAAAGAAGGTCAGGGAAGTACTTCTGCCTGTGTGTGGACAAGTCCTGCCAGGGGTGAGGAAAACGGAGATGCAAAGACCCGACTCCAGGGACCAGGTTCAGTGACGCAGATCCACTTTATTCAGGAAATAAACTAGCTTATATACATGGGTTCAGCCAATAGGACATTACAGCATGTCCTTCATAGCCAATGACTGAAAAGACCAGGGAGCTGCGTGGTTGGCGCTGAGTCACTTTCTTATAGCAGGCAAGCTTCCTTCCTGGGTATGCCCAGGAGGCTTCTGGGAGCTGGAGTATTCTCACAGCATTGCATCAGCCACAGCTGCTAGGAATGCGCTCTGCACTCCACCCACACCTGTGGATTTTGTTTCCAATGCAGGAGTTTAGGACATTTTGCTAGAAATTACTCTACTCCCCCCAGATGTCAAGTCTTGGCCTCTGCTTCAAGGGCAGCCAGCTCCTAAAACTGTGGATCTCTGCCCACGCTGTAGGAAAGGGAAACATTGGGCGAATGAATGTACATCTAAGTATACTGCAGAAGGGCAGATGATTCAGGGAAGTGGACAACAGAGCTTTCCCCACCTCCGTTAACTTAGTTTGCTGCTCAGCTAAAATTGAGGTAGAGGAATCTCAGCACAGGGGTAGTCAACTTTTTTATACCTACCACCCACTTTTGTATCTCTGTTAGTAGTAAAATTTTCTAACCACCCACCGGTTCTACAGTAATGGTGATTTATAAAGTAGGGAAGTAACTTTACTTTATAAAATTTATAAGCAGAGTTACAGCAAGTTAAAGCATATAATAATAATTACTTACCAAGTACTTTATGTTGGATTTTCGCTAAGTTTGGCAGAATAAATTTTTATAAAAGAACTTACTATAGTTAAATCTATCTTTCTCTTTATACTTTGGTTGCTCCACTACCACCCACCATGAAAGCTGGAACACCCACTAGTGGGCAGTAGGGACCAGGTTGACTACCACTGTCTCAGCATAATCAACCTGAACAGCCAGTTGCAGCAGCTATAAAATTTGAGAATGGATAGGAGACTCAGGTATTAGGAAAGTTATAGTTTTTCCTGTTACTGTCTAATTTTATTTAATATTTTAGCTAGAATCCTCTGAACTATCATTTTGTTTCTTTCCTATTCTTTGCCTGGGAATTTGGACGGGAGACCCGAGGTGGATCAGACTACAAAATTTTCTTGCAGCCGCCGAAATTTTTCTCAAGAAAGTTTTGATTAGTCTGATCCATCTTTAGTCCCTCACAAAAAAAGCCCTAAGATCAGGCAGGCATCTTCTAATCTAGTTGTGCTCTGAAATCCTGGGTTTCTCTCTAGTTTGTTTGGTTCATCTGATTCTTTTTTTTATATATAGTTAAATCTATCTTTTTATTTATACTTTGGTTGCTCCACTATTGCCCACCATGAAAGCTGAAATGCCCACTAGAGGGGAGTAGGGACTAGGTTGACTACCACTGGTTTAAGGCAATGGTAAATCTCTAGATTAGGGTGAATAGTAGCAGGATTAGCTACTTCTGCAGCTTCATGTCTGTTTAGTCATTTCATAAATCTTTTTTTTAAATAATTTTATTTTTTTAATGGGGCAACATCAATAAATCAGGATACATATATACAAAGATAACAAGTCCAGGTTATCTTGTCGTTCACTTACGTTGCATACCCATCACCCAAAGTCAGATTGTCCTCTGTTACCTACTATCTAGTTTTCTTTGTGCCCCTCCCCCTCCCACTTTCCCTCCCCCTTTCCCTCTCCCTCTTCCCCCTCCCCCCCCATAACCACCACACTCTTATCAATGTCTCTTAGTCTCACTTTTATGTCCCACCTATGTATGGAATAATGCAGTTCCTGTTTTTTTCTGATTTACTTATTTCACTTCATATAATGTTATCAAGATCCCACCATTTTGCTATAAATGATCTGATGTCATCATTTCTTATGGCTGAGTAGTATTCCATAGTGTATATGTGCCACATCTTCTTTATCCAGTCATCTATTGATGGTTTTTTTGGTTGTTTCCATGTCCTGGCCACTGTGAAAAATGCTGCAATGAACATGGGGCTGCATGTATCTTTACGTATCAATGTTTCTGAGTTTTGGGGGTATATACCCAGTAGAGGGATTGCTGGGTCATAAGGTAGTTCTATTTTCAGTTTTTGGAGGAACCACCATACTTTCTTCCATAATGGTTGTACTACTTTACATTCCCACCAACAGTGTATGAGGGTTCCTTCTTCTCTAGGGCCCTCCACCATTTGGTATTACCTGTCTTGTTAACAATAGCTAATCTAACAGGTGTGAGGTGGTATCTCATTGCAGTTTTGATTTGCATTTCTCTAATAACTAAAGAAGATGAGCATCTTTTCATATATCTGTTGGCCATTTGTACTTCTTCCTGAAAGAAGTGTCTGTTCATGTCCTCTTCCCATTTTTTTTATTGGATTGTTTGTTAGTTTGATGTTGAGTTTTATGAGTTCTTTGTATATTTTGGATATTAGGCCCTTATCTGAACTGTTGTTTGAAAATATCATTTCCCATTTAGTTGGCTGTCTGTTTATTTTGTTATCAGTTTCTCTTGCTGAGCAAAAACTTCTTAGTCTGATGTAGTCCCATTCATTAATTTTTGCCTTCACTTCTCTTGCCTTTGGAGTCAAATTCATAAAATGCTCTTTAAAACCCAGGTCCATGAGTTTAGTACCTATGTCTTCTTCTATGTACGTTATTGTTTCAGGTCTTATGTTTAGATCTTTGATCCATTTTAAGTTAATTTTAGCACAGGGGGACAAACTGTAGTCCAGTTTTATTCTTTTGCATGTGGCTTTCCAGTTTTCCCAGCACCATTTATTGAAGAGGCTTTCTTTTCTCCATTGTGTGTTCTTGGCCCCTTTATCAAAAATTATTTGACTATATATATGTGGATTTATTTCTGGGTTTTCTATTCTGTTCCATTGGTCTGAGTGTCTATTTTTCAGCCAATACCATGCTGTTTTGATTGTCGTGGCCCTATAATATAGTTTGAAGTCAGGTATTGTAATGCCCCCAGCTTCATTCTTTTTCTTTAGGATTGATTTGGCTATTTGGTTTTTTTTATAGTTTCATACAAAACTAATGATTTTTTGCTCCATTTCTTTAAAAAATGTTATTGGAATTTTGATGGGAATTGCATTAAATTTGTATATTGCTGTGGGTAATATGGCCATCTTGATTATATTTATTCTTCCTAACCAAGAACAAAGAATATTCTTCCATCTCATTATATCTTTTTCAATTTCCCTTAACAATGGCTTATAGTTTTCATTATATAAGTCCTTTACATTCTTTGTTATGTTTATTCCTAAGTATTTTTTTGTTGTTGCAATTGTGAAGGGGATTATTTTTTTGAGTTCATTCTCAAATGTTTCATTGTTGGCATATAGAAAGGCTATTGACTTCTGTATGTTAATTTTGTATGCTACGACCTTACTGTATTGGCTTATTGTTTCTAGTAGTCTTTTTGTGGATTCTTTGGGGTTTTCGATGTACAGGATCATATCATCTGCAAAAAGTGATACCTTTACTTCTTCTTTTCCGATATGGATGCCTTTTATTTCTTTGTCTTGTCTGATTGCTCGGGCCAGAACCTCTAGTACCACATTAAATAAGAGTGGAGAGAGTGGACAACCTCATCTTGTTTCTGATTTAAGGGGGAAAGCCTTCAGTTTTGTGCCATTTAATATGATGTTAGGTGATGGTTTATCATATATGGCATTTATCACATTGAGATATTTTCCTTCTATACCCATTTTGTTGAGAGTCTTAAACATAAAATTGTGTTGTATTTTATCAAAAGCCTTTTCTGCATCTATTGATAAGATCATGTGGTGTTTCTTCTTTGTTGTGTTGATATGGTGTATTACATTAACCGTTTTATGTATGTTGAACCATCCTTGAGATTCTGGAATGAATCCCACTTGATCATGATGTATTATTTTTTTAATATGTTGTTGTATTCAATTTGCTAGTATTTTGTTTAGTATTTTAGCATCTGTATTCATTAGAGATATTGGTCTGTAGTTTTCTTTTTTTGTGCCATCCTTGCCTGGTTTTGGTATGAGGGTTATGTTGGCCTCATAAAATGTGTTTGGAAGTATTGCTTCTTCTTCAATTTTTTGGAAGACTTTTGAGTAGAATAGGAACCAAGTCTTTGAATGTTTGATAAAATTCGCTGGTATAGACGTCTAGGCCTGGACTTTTATTTTTGGGGAGGTTTTTAATGGTTTTTTCTATTTCTTCTCTACTAATAGGTCTGTTTAGGCTTTCTGCTTCTTCATGACTCAGTCTAGGAAGGTTGTATTGTTCAAGAAATTTATCCATTTCTTCTAGATTGTTGAATTTAGTGGCATAAAAATTTTTCATAGTATTCTACAATATTTCTTTGTATATCTATGGTGTCCGTGGTGATTTCTCCTCTTTCATTTTGGATTTTGTTTATATGAGTTCTTTCTCTTTTTTCCTTGGTAAGTCTTGCCAAGGGTTTGTCAATTTTGTTGATCTTTTCAAAGAACCAGCTCCTTGTTCTATTAATTTTTTCTATAGTTTTTCTGTTCTGTATTTCATTTATTTCTGCTCTGATTTTTATTATCTCCTTTCTTCGGCTGGTTTTGGGTTGTCTTTGTTCTTTTTCTAGTTCCTTAAGGTGTGAAGTTAAGAGGTTCACTTGGGCTTTCTCTTGTTTGTTCATATAGGCCTAAAGTGATATGAACTTGCCTCTTATCACTGCTTTTGCTGTATCCCATAGATTCTGATATGTCGTATTGTCATTTTCATTTGTCTGTATATATCTTTTGATCTCTGCACTTATTTCTTCTTTGACCATTCATTTTTTTAAAATATGTTATTTAGTTTCCACATTTTTGTGGGATTTTTTTTCATTTTTTGCAGTTGAATTCTAGTTTCAAGGCTTTATGATCAGAAAATATGCTTGGTACAACTTCGATTTTTCTGAATTTGCTGATGTTGTTTTTGTGGCCCAACATATGGTCAATTCTTGAGAATGACCCATGGATACTGGAGAAAAATGTATACTCAGTCACTTTGGGATGAAACGTATTGTAGATGGCTATCATATCCAGGTCCTCTAGGGTTTTGTTTAAGGCCACTATATCTTTTTTGATTCTCTGTTTGGATGACCGATCTTGAGCCGTCAGCAGTGTATTGAGTTCTCCAAGTATCATTGTATTTTTGTCAGTTTTTGTTTTAAGGTCAATAAGTAGCTGTCTTATATATTTTGGTGCTCCTTGGTTTGTTGCACATATATTAAGAATTGTTATGTCTTCTTGATTCAGTGTCCCCTTAGCCATTATGATATGGCCATTTTTGTCTCTGAGTATTTTTGCTGTCTTGTCAGCATTATCAGATATGAGTATTGCTATGCCTGCTTTATTTTGGATGTTATTTGCTTGGAGCATTGTTTTCCAGCCTTTCACTTTGAATTTGTTTTTATCCTTGTTACTTAGATGAGTTTCTTGTAGGCAGCATACAGTTGGATTTTTTTTAATCCATTCTGCTACGCTGTGCCTTTTTATTGGTGAGTTTAATCCGTTTAACTTTAGTGTAATTATTGACACTTGTGAGTTCCCTATTGCCATTTTATAGATTGCTTTCTGTTAGTTTTGTGTCTTGTTTGATCCTTCTCTTTTGTTTTTGTATATTTTGTGTTTATTTGGTTGTATTCCATACATCTTTCCTCTGTTGCTATGTTTTTTAAATCATGTGCTTCTGTGGTGGTTTTTTCAATGGTGGTTACCTTTAAGTAATGAAAAGGGTTCCTACCCTGTTCATTGTAGTGCACTATTCTGTGAGTACTTTTGCACTCCATCGCCCTTTGCTACTATTAATCTCCATCCTCTCCCCCCCTTTCTTTTTGTTGTTGTCATAGTTTAAATTTGTTTTTATTGTGTTCTCTTGGAGCTTTTACTATTGGCTTTGTTTTGTTTTGTTCTTTGTATCTGATTGGAGAACTCCCTCTAGTAATTCCTGGAGTGGGGGTTTTCTGATGATAAATTTCCTCATCTTTTCTGTATCTGTGAATGTTTTTATTTCTCCTTCATATTTGAAGGATAGCTTTGATGGGTATAGTATTCATGGCTGAAAGTTCCTCTCTTTCAGGAGTTTAAATATTGGGGTCCACTCTCTTGTAGCTTGTAGAGTTTCTATTGAGAAATCGGATGATAATCTAATGGGCCTTCCTTTATATGTTGTATTCTTCTTTTCCCTGGCTGCCTTGAGAATTTTTTCTTTGCCATTGGTTTGTGCCAATTTCATTATGATGTGCCTTGAAGTAGGTTTTTTGGGGTTAAGAAAACTTGGAGTTCTGTTTGCTTCTTCAATTTGAGGCTTTAGTTCTTTCCACATGTTTGGGAAGTTCTCATCTATTATTTGTTTGATTATGTTCTCCATTCCATTTTCTCTCTCTTCTCCCTCTGATACACCTATTATTCTTATGTCATTCTTTTTGATGGAGTCAGATAATTCCTGTAAAGCTATCTCATTTTTTAAAATAATTTCTGAGTCTCTTTCTTCTTCTCTCTGTTATGCCTCAAGTTGCTTGTCTTCTATTTCACTAATCCTACATTCTATCTCGCCTGTCTTATTAGCTAAGCTTGTTACCTCGTTTTTCAGCTCGTGAATTGAGTTTTTCATCTCTGTTTGATTTATTTTTATAGTTTCAATTTCCTTGGAAATATATCCTTTGTGTTCATTGAGTTGTTTTCTCAGCTCCCTAAATTTCCTTTCTGTGTTTTCTTGTATATCTCTGAGTATTTTTAGAATTTCTATTTTAAATTCTCTGTCGTTTAACTCCAGTTTCCAATATATTAAATTGTTTCTCCATAGATTTTTCCTCATCTATCTGTTACCTCTCTTTCTTTTGTATCCATGATATTCAATTTTCTCTTCCTTAATCGCATCTGAGGGTGGTTTTCTTGATAGTATTAATTAGATTTTATAAAGAATAAAAAGTTAAAAAAATAAAAAGTCGAAAAGAGTTGTTTTCTTAAAAAAATTAATAATGAAATACAGAAAAATAAAATTAAAATTAAAAAAAGGAAGTTATTCCCCCCTCCTTTTTTCCTTTCCTCTCCTCTCCCCTCTTTCTTGAGAAAATCTTGTGGTGAACTATGAATTGTATTGTACTAAATAGAACAAACAATGCCTGTAATGGAGGGCCTGAATTGGGAAGAAGTAATAAAAGGGCAAAAAAAGAAAAAAAAGGGCTATGGACCCACAAAAAGCAAATAAGGAAAAAATTTGGGTGAAGAATAAAATGATTTGCTTTTAGCTGTTGGTTGACTAAGAGTTATGATGAGAGGAATAACAGGGAAACCGGAAAGTGGGGGGACAAATTAAAAAATTACTATTGTATTTAGTGGAACAAGAACTAGATAAAATGGAGAGCCAGGGATGGGAGCAACTGCTAGTGAGTTAAGAAGGTGAAGTAAAAACCTCCGAACATGCCACAAACATAAGTTTGAGTCCCAGATAATTTGTTCGTTATTGCGGTTTGAATGAGAGGAGATGTAAAGGAGAAAGGAAGAAACTAAGATAGAAGGAAAAAGAAAGAGAGAGAGAGAAAAAAAGAGGAAACCACTAAAAGAAGAAAAAAGAAAAAAGAGGAGAAAGAGTTAAGGGTTTTGGAGTGCAACCCTCATAGAGAGAAAGGAAGAGGAAAGAAAAGATAGTGGGAGATGTAACACTTATGGGTAGTGTAGTTCAAGGAGAGGAGAGAGTAAGACCAGCAGAGAGTTAAACGACCAAATTGGAGGAGGAAAAGAAAAATCAAGAATGAAGATAAGAGAAACAAATGAACAAATATAATAAAATGGGATAGGTTATAAAGTCTGCGTATTATTCTTGATTTTGAGAGGTTATCTTCTTGCATTTTCTTTTCTCTCCTTCTTCCTGGTTGGTGACTCTGTACCCCGGGTTCTGCCCCTTTGGCATGCTCAGGTAGAGGTTTGCAGTTGATAAGTCTCTATGGCGATGTCATGTATTGTGCTTCCGTCTCGTTGGCAGTTGAGGCTCTTTAGCATTTATAGGCTCCGTCAGTGAGAGAGTTCGTGTTCCTGGAGCTTCTCTCCTAATCTTCCCTCCTCAATTAGTAGCCTGATAATCCAGCTATGGGATTGCTGCTGCCTCTGCCTAGATAGTAAGAGGCTCAAAGAGCTGGCAACTCTCCACTCTATTCCCACTCAGCACAGAGCTCTGGGTAAGGCTCAGTCAGTCAGAGCTGCTTGCATAATCAGGCAGGGCTTCCACCCACTCAAAGACATCTGGCTCTGCCACTCTGTCCAGTAACACAGGCGGGCGCCCACTCCCGCGGCGCTTGGAGGAAACTCTCGCTTACTATCTGTGTGCATAGACCAGGATATCAGGCCGGCAGTCTCACACTCTGAGGAAACCCCTACCCACACGGAAAAGTTCCACCGTTGGAATTGGCTCTCGCTCCCTCCCCGTGCGTGACTTTTTCAGGGTGCAGGGGCGGCCTGAGATTCCGCTTTTGGCCCACACAAAGGCCCCTGACTCTGCCCCTCTGTGGGATAACACGGGCTACCACTCTTGAGATGCTCAGAGGAATCTCTTGCCCACTCTCTGTGTGCGTAGACCAGGATATCAGGCCGGCCGTCTCTCACCCTCTGAGTGAAACCCCCGCCCGCATGGAAAAGTTCCAGCATTGGTATTGGCTCTTGCTCCCTCCCCGTGCGCGGCTTTTTAAGGGTGCTGGGCAGCCCAGAGATTCCGCTTTTGGCCCACACAAAGGCCTCTGACTCAGCCTCTCTGTGGGATATCACGGGCACCCACTCCTGGGACTTTTTTTTTTTTTTATTTAAAAAAAATTTTTTTTTTAATAAATTTTTATTAATGGTAATGGGATGACATTAATAAATCAGGGTACATATATTCAAAGAAAACATGTCTAGGTTATTTTGTCATAAAATTATGTTGCAAACCCCTCGCCCAAAGTCAGATTGTCCTCCGTCACCCTCTATCTAGTTCTCTGTGCCCCTCCCCCTCCCCCTAACTATCTCCCTCCCTCCCTCCCATGTCCTCCCTCCCCCCCACCGTTGGTAACCACCACACTCTTGTCCATGTCTCTTAGTCTCATTTTTATGTTCCACCAATGTATGGAATCATGTAGTTCTTGTTTTTTTCTGATTTACTTATTTCACTCCTTATAATGTTATCAAGATCCCACCATTTTGCTGTAAATGATCTGATGTCATCATTTCTTATGGCTGAGTAGTATTCCATAGTGTATATGTGCCACATCTTCTTTATCCAGTCTTCTATTGAAGGGCTTTTTGGTTGTTTCCATGTCTTGGCCACTGTGAACAGTGCTGCAATGAACATGGGGCTACATGTGTCTTCACGTATCAATGTTTCTGAGGTTTGGGGGTATATAACCAGTAGAGGGATTGCTGGGTCATAAGGTAGTTCTATTTGCAGTTTATTGAGGAACCACCATACTTTCCTCCATAATGGTTGTACTACTTTACAGTCCCACCAACAGTGAATGAGGGTTCCTTTTTCTCCACAGCCTCTCCAACATTTGCTATTACCCGTCTTGTTGATAATAGCTAATCTAACAGGAGTGAGGTGGTATCTCATTGTAGTTTTGATTTGCATTTCTCTAATAACTAATGAAGCTGAGCATCTTTTCATATATCTCTTGGCCATTTGTATCTCTTCCTGGGAGAAGTGTCTGTTCATGTCCTCTTCCCATTTTTTTATTGGATTGCTTGTTTCTTTGTTGTTGAGTTTTATGAGTTCTTTGTAAATTTTGGATATTAGGCCCTTATCTGAGCTGTCGTTTGAAAATATCAGTTCCCATATAGTTGGCTGTCTGTTTATTTTGATATCAGTTTCTCTTGCTGAGCAAAAACTTTTAATTCTGATGTAGTCCCATTCATTTATCTTTGCCTTCACTTCTCTTGCCATTGGAGTCAAGTTCATAAAATGTTCTTTAAAACCCAGGTCCATGATTTTAGTACCTATGTCTTCTTCTATGTACTTTATTGTTTCAGGTCTTATATTTAGGTCTTTGATCCATTTTGAATTAATTTTAGTACATGGGGACAGGCTGTAGTCGAGTTTCATTCTTTTGCATGTGGCTTTCCAGTTTTCCCAACACCATTTGTTGAAGAGGCTTTCTTTTCTCCATTGTGTGTTGTTGGCCCCTTTATCAAAGATTATTTGACCATATATATGTGGTTTTATTTCTGGGCTTTCTATTCTGTTCCATTGGTCTGAGTGTCTATTTTTTTGCCAATACCATGCTGTTTTGATTATCGTGGCCCTATAATATAGTTTAAAGTCAGGTATTGTAATGCCCCCAGCTTCATTCTTTTTCCTTAGGATTGTTTTGGCTATTCGGGGTTTTTTATAGTTCCATATAAATCTGATGATTTTTTGTTCCATTTCTTTAAAAAATCTCATAGGGATTTTGATGGGAATTGCAGTAAATTTGTATATTGCTTTGGGTAATATGGCCATTTTGATTATATTTATTCTTCCTATCCAAGAACAAGGAATATTTTTCCATCTCATTGTATCTTTTTCGATTTCCCTTAACAATGCTTTGTAATTTTCATTATATAGGTCGTTTATGTTCTTTGTTATGTTTATTCCTAGGTATTTTATTTTTTTTGTTGCAATCGTGAAGGGGATTATTTTTTTGAGTTCGTTTTCTAATATTTCATTGTTGGCATATAGAAAGGCTATGGACTTTTGTATGTTAATTTTGTATCCTGCGACCTTACTGTATTGGTTTATTGTTTCTAATAATCTTTTTGTGGAGTCCTTCGGGTTTTCGATGTATAGGCTCATATCATCAGCAAAAAGTGATAGCTTTACTTCTTCTTTTCCGATATGGATGCCTTTTATTTCTTTGTCTTGTCTGATTGCTCGGGCCAGAACCTCTAGTACCACATTAAATAAGAGTGGAGAGAGTGGACAACCTCATCTTGTTTCTGATTTAAGGGGGAAAGCCTTCAGTTTTGTGCCATTTAATATGATGTTAGGTGATGGTTTATCATATATGGCATTTATCACATTGAGATATTTTCCTTCTATACCCATTTTGTTGAGAGTCTTAAACATAAAATTGTGTTGTATTTTATCAAAAGCCTTTTCTGCATCTATTGATAAGATCATGTGGTGTTTCTTCTTTGTTGTGTTGATATGGTGTATTACATTAACCGTTTTATGTATGTTGAACCATCCTTGAGATTCTGGAATGAATCCCACTTGATCATGATGTATTATTTTTTTAATATGTTGTTGTATTCAATTTGCTAGTATTTTGTTTAGTATTTTAGCATCTGTATTCATTAGAGATATTGGTCTGTAGTTTTCTTTTTTTGTGCCATCCTTGCCTGGTTTTGGTATGAGGGTTATGTTGGCCTCATAAAATGTGTTTGGAAGTATTGCTTCTTCTTCAATTTTTTGGAAGACTTTTGAGTAGAATAGGAACCAAGTCTTTGAATGTTTGATAAAATTCGCTGGTATAGACGTCTAGGCCTGGACTTTTATTTTTGGGGAGGTTTTTAATGGTTTTTTCTATTTCTTCTCTACTAATAGGTCTGTTTAGGCTTTCTGCTTCTTCATGACTCAGTCTAGGAAGGTTGTATTGTTCAAGAAATTTATCCATTTCTTCTAGATTGTTGAATTTAGTGGCATAAAAATTTTTCATAGTATTCTACAATATTTCTTTGTATATCTATGGTGTCCGTGGTGATTTCTCCTCTTTCATTTTGGATTTTGTTTATATGAGTTCTTTCTCTTTTTTCCTTGGTAAGTCTTGCCAAGGGTTTGTCAATTTTGTTGATCTTTTCAAAGAACCAGCTCCTTGTTCTATTAATTTTTTCTATAGTTTTTCTGTTCTGTATTTCATTTATTTCTGCTCTGATTTTTATTATCTCCTTTCTTCGGCTGGTTTTGGGTTGTCTTTGTTCTTTTTCTAGTTCCTTAAGGTGTGAAGTTAAGAGGTTCACTTGGGCTTTCTCTTGTTTGTTCATATAGGCCTAAAGTGATATGAACTTGCCTCTTATCACTGCTTTTGCTGTATCCCATAGATTCTGATATGTCGTATTGTCATTTTCATTTGTCTGTATATATCTTTTGATCTCTGCACTTATTTCTTCTTTGACCATTCATTTTTTTAAAATATGTTATTTAGTTTCCACATTTTTGTGGGATTTTTTTTCATTTTTTGCAGTTGAATTCTAGTTTCAAGGCTTTATGATCAGAAAATATGCTTGGTACAACTTCGATTTTTCTGAATTTGCTGATGTTGTTTTTGTGGCCCAACATATGGTCAATTCTTGAGAATGACCCATGGATACTGGAGAAAAATGTATACTCAGTCACTTTGGGATGAAACGTATTGTAGATGGCTATCATATCCAGGTCCTCTAGGGTTTTGTTTAAGGCCACTATATCTTTTTTGATTCTCTGTTTGGATGACCGATCTTGAGCCGTCAGCAGTGTATTGAGTTCTCCAAGTATCATTGTATTTTTGTCAGTTTTTGTTTTAAGGTCAATAAGTAGCTGTCTTATATATTTTGGTGCTCCTTGGTTTGTTGCACATATATTAAGAATTGTTATGTCTTCTTGATTCAGTGTCCCCTTAGCCATTATGATATGGCCATTTTTGTCTCTGAGTATTTTTGCTGTCTTGTCAGCATTATCAGATATGAGTATTGCTATGCCTGCTTTATTTTGGATGTTATTTGCTTGGAGCATTGTTTTCCAGCCTTTCACTTTGAATTTGTTTTTATCCTTGTTACTTAGATGAGTTTCTTGTAGGCAGCATACAGTTGGATTTTTTTTAATCCATTCTGCTACGCTGTGCCTTTTTATTGGTGAGTTTAATCCGTTTAACTTTAGTGTAATTATTGACACTTGTGAGTTCCCTATTGCCATTTTATAGATTGCTTTCTGTTAGTTTTGTGTCTTGTTTGATCCTTCTCTTTTGTTTTTGTATATTTTGTGTTTATTTGGTTGTATTCCATACATCTTTCCTCTGTTGCTATGTTTTTTAAATCATGTGCTTCTGTGGTGGTTTTTTCAATGGTGGTTACCTTTAAGTAATGAAAAGGGTTCCTACCCTGTTCATTGTAGTGCACTATTCTGTGAGTACTTTTGCACTCCATCGCCCTTTGCTACTATTAATCTCCATCCTCTCCCCCCCTTTCTTTTTGTTGTTGTCATAGTTTAAATTTGTTTTTATTGTGTTCTCTTGGAGCTTTTACTATTGGCTTTGTTTTGTTTTGTTCTTTGTATCTGATTGGAGAACTCCCTCTAGTAATTCCTGGAGTGGGGGTTTTCTGATGATAAATTTCCTCATCTTTTCTGTATCTGTGAATGTTTTTATTTCTCCTTCATATTTGAAGGATAGCTTTGATGGGTATAGTATTCATGGCTGAAAGTTCCTCTCTTTCAGGAGTTTAAATATTGGGGTCCACTCTCTTGTAGCTTGTAGAGTTTCTATTGAGAAATCGGATGATAATCTAATGGGCCTTCCTTTATATGTTGTATTCTTCTTTTCCCTGGCTGCCTTGAGAATTTTTTCTTTGCCATTGGTTTGTGCCAATTTCATTATGATGTGCCTTGAAGTAGGTTTTTTGGGGTTAAGAAAACTTGGAGTTCTGTTTGCTTCTTCAATTTGAGGCTTTAGTTCTTTCCACATGTTTGGGAAGTTCTCATCTATTATTTGTTTGATTATGTTCTCCATTCCATTTTCTCTCTCTTCTCCCTCTGATACACCTATTATTCTTATGTCATTCTTTTTGATGGAGTCAGATAATTCCTGTAAAGCTATCTCATTTTTTAAAATAATTTCTGAGTCTCTTTCTTCTTCTCTCTGTTATGCCTCAAGTTGCTTGTCTTCTATTTCACTAATCCTACATTCTATCTCGCCTGTCTTATTAGCTAAGCTTGTTACCTCGTTTTTCAGCTCGTGAATTGAGTTTTTCATCTCTGTTTGATTTATTTTTATAGTTTCAATTTCCTTGGAAATATATCCTTTGTGTTCATTGAGTTGTTTTCTCAGCTCCCTAAATTTCCTTTCTGTGTTTTCTTGTATATCTCTGAGTATTTTTAGAATTTCTATTTTAAATTCTCTGTCGTTTAACTCCAGTTTCCAATATATTAAATTGTTTCTCCATAGATTTTTCCTCATCTATCTGTTACCTCTCTTTCTTTTGTATCCATGATATTCAATTTTCTCTTCCTTAATCGCATCTGAGGGTGGTTTTCTTGATAGTATTAATTAGATTTTATAAAGAATAAAAAGTTAAAAAAATAAAAAGTCGAAAAGAGTTGTTTTCTTAAAAAAATTAATAATGAAATACAGAAAAATAAAATTAAAATTAAAAAAAGGAAGTTATTCCCCCCTCCTTTTTTCCTTTCCTCTCCTCTCCCCTCTTTCTTGAGAAAATCTTGTGGTGAACTATGAATTGTATTGTACTAAATAGAACAAACAATGCCTGTAATGGAGGGCCTGAATTGGGAAGAAGTAATAAAAGGGCAAAAAAAGAAAAAAAAGGGCTATGGACCCACAAAAAGCAAATAAGGAAAAAATTTGGGTGAAGAATAAAATGATTTGCTTTTAGCTGTTGGTTGACTAAGAGTTATGATGAGAGGAATAACAGGGAAACCGGAAAGTGGGGGGACAAATTAAAAAATTACTATTGTATTTAGTGGAACAAGAACTAGATAAAATGGAGAGCCAGGGATGGGAGCAACTGCTAGTGAGTTAAGAAGGTGAAGTAAAAACCTCCGAACATGCCACAAACATAAGTTTGAGTCCCAGATAATTTGTTCGTTATTGCGGTTTGAATGAGAGGAGATGTAAAGGAGAAAGGAAGAAACTAAGATAGAAGGAAAAAGAAAGAGAGAGAGAGAGAAAAAAAGAGGAAACCACTAAAAGAAGAAAAAAGAAAAAAGAGGAGAAAGAGTTAAGGGTTTTGGAGTGCAACCCTCATAGAGAGAAAGGAAGAGGAAAGAAAAGATAGTGGGAGATGTAACACTTATGGGTAGTGTAGTTCAAGGAGAGGAGAGAGTAAGACCAGCAGAGAGTTAAACGACCAAATTGGAGGAGGAAAAGAAAAATCAAGAATGAAGATAAGAGAAACAAATGAACAAATATAATAAAATGGGATAGGTTATAAAGTCTGCGTATTATTCTTGATTTTGAGAGGTTATCTTCTTGCATTTTCTTTTCTCTCCTTCTTCCTGGTTGGTGACTCTGTACCCCGGGTTCTGCCCCTTTGGCATGCTCAGGTAGAGGTTTGCAGTTGATAAGTCTCTATGGCGATGTCATGTATTGTGCTTCCGTCTCGTTGGCAGTTGAGGCTCTTTAGCATTTATAGGCTCCGTCAGTGAGAGAGTTCGTGTTCCTGGAGCTTCTCTCCTAATCTTCCCTCCTCAATTAGTAGCCTGATAATCCAGCTATGGGATTGCTGCTGCCTCTGCCTAGATAGTAAGAGGCTCAAAGAGCTGGCAACTCTCCACTCTATTCCCACTCAGCACAGAGCTCTGGGTAAGGCTCAGTCAGTCAGAGCTGCTTGCATAATCAGGCAGGGCTTCCACCCACTCAAAGACATCTGGCTCTGCCACTCTGTCCAGTAACACAGGCGGGCGCCCACTCCCGCGGCGCTTGGAGGAAACTCTCGCTTACTATCTGTGTGCATAGACCAGGATATCAGGCCGGCAGTCTCACACTCTGAGGAAACCCCTACCCACACGGAAAAGTTCCACCGTTGGAATTGGCTCTCGCTCCCTCCCCGTGCGTGACTTTTTCAGGGTGCAGGGGCGGCCTGAGATTCCGCTTTTGGCCCACACAAAGGCCCCTGACTCTGCCCCTCTGTGGGATAACACGGGCTACCACTCTTGAGATGCTCAGAGGAATCTCTTGCCCACTCTCTGTGTGCGTAGACCAGGATATCAGGCCGGCCGTCTCTCACCCTCTGAGTGAAACCCCCGCCCGCATGGAAAAGTTCCAGCATTGGTATTGGCTCTTGCTCCCTCCCCGTGCGCGGCTTTTTAAGGGTGCTGGGCAGCCCAGAGATTCCGCTTTTGGCCCACACAAAGGCCTCTGACTCAGCCTCTCTGTGGGATATCACGGGCACCCACTCCTGGGACTTTTTTTTTTTTTTATTTAAAAAAAATTTTTTTTTTAATAAATTTTTATTAATGGTAATGGGATGACATTAATAAATCAGGGTACATATATTCAAAGAAAACATGTCTAGGTTATTTTGTCATAAAATTATGTTGCAAACCCCTCGCCCAAAGTCAGATTGTCCTCCGTCACCCTCTATCTAGTTCTCTGTGCCCCTCCCCCTCCCCCTAACTATCTCCCTCCCTCCCTCCCATGTCCTCCCTCCCCCCCACCGTTGGTAACCACCACACTCTTGTCCATGTCTCTTAGTCTCATTTTTATGTTCCACCAATGTATGGAATCATGTAGTTCTTGTTTTTTTCTGATTTACTTATTTCACTCCTTATAATGTTATCAAGATCCCACCATTTTGCTGTAAATGATCTGATGTCATCATTTCTTATGGCTGAGTAGTATTCCATAGTGTATATGTGCCACATCTTCTTTATCCAGTCTTCTATTGAAGGGCTTTTTGGTTGTTTCCATGTCTTGGCCACTGTGAACAGTGCTGCAATGAACATGGGGCTACATGTGTCTTCACGTATCAATGTTTCTGAGGTTTGGGGGTATATAACCAGTAGAGGGATTGCTGGGTCATAAGGTAGTTCTATTTGCAGTTTATTGAGGAACCACCATACTTTCCTCCATAATGGTTGTACTACTTTACAGTCCCACCAACAGTGAATGAGGGTTCCTTTTTCTCCACAGCCTCTCCAACATTTGCTATTACCCGTCTTGTTGATAATAGCTAATCTAACAGGAGTGAGGTGGTATCTCATTGTAGTTTTGATTTGCATTTCTCTAATAACTAATGAAGCTGAGCATCTTTTCATATATCTCTTGGCCATTTGTATCTCTTCCTGGGAGAAGTGTCTGTTCATGTCCTCTTCCCATTTTTTTATTGGATTGCTTGTTTCTTTGTTGTTGAGTTTTATGAGTTCTTTGTAAATTTTGGATATTAGGCCCTTATCTGAGCTGTCGTTTGAAAATATCAGTTCCCATATAGTTGGCTGTCTGTTTATTTTGATATCAGTTTCTCTTGCTGAGCAAAAACTTTTAATTCTGATGTAGTCCCATTCATTTATCTTTGCCTTCACTTCTCTTGCCATTGGAGTCAAGTTCATAAAATGTTCTTTAAAACCCAGGTCCATGATTTTAGTACCTATGTCTTCTTCTATGTACTTTATTGTTTCAGGTCTTATATTTAGGTCTTTGATCCATTTTGAATTAATTTTAGTACATGGGGACAGGCTGTAGTCGAGTTTCATTCTTTTGCATGTGGCTTTCCAGTTTTCCCAACACCATTTGTTGAAGAGGCTTTCTTTTCTCCATTGTGTGTTGTTGGCCCCTTTATCAAAGATTATTTGACCATATATATGTGGTTTTATTTCTGGGCTTTCTATTCTGTTCCATTGGTCTGAGTGTCTATTTTTTTGCCAATACCATGCTGTTTTGATTATCGTGGCCCTATAATATAGTTTAAAGTCAGGTATTGTAATGCCCCCAGCTTCATTCTTTTTCCTTAGGATTGTTTTGGCTATTCGGGGTTTTTTATAGTTCCATATAAATCTGATGATTTTTTGTTCCATTTCTTTAAAAAATCTCATAGGGATTTTGATGGGAATTGCAGTAAATTTGTATATTGCTTTGGGTAATATGGCCATTTTGATTATATTTATTCTTCCTATCCAAGAACAAGGAATATTTTTCCATCTCATTGTATCTTTTTCGATTTCCCTTAACAATGCTTTGTAATTTTCATTATATAGGTCGTTTATGTTCTTTGTTATGTTTATTCCTAGGTATTTTATTTTTTTTGTTGCAATCGTGAAGGGGATTATTTTTTTGAGTTCGTTTTCTAATATTTCATTGTTGGCATATAGAAAGGCTATGGACTTTTGTATGTTAATTTTGTATCCTGCGACCTTACTGTATTGGTTTATTGTTTCTAATAATCTTTTTGTGGAGTCCTTCGGGTTTTCGATGTATAGGCTCATATCATCAGCAAAAAGTGATAGCTTTACTTCTTCTTTTCCGATATGGATGCCTTTTATTTCTTTGTCTTGTCTGATTGCTCTGGCCAGAACTTCTAGCACCACGTTGAATAAGAGTGGAGAGAGTGGACAACCCTGTCTTGTTCCTGATTTAAGGTAGAAAGTCCTCAGTTTTATGCCGTTTAATAGGATGTTGGCTGATGGTTTATCATATATGGCCTTTATCATGTTGAGATATTTTCCTTCTATACCCATTTTGTTGAGAGTCTTAAACATAAAATTGTGTTGTATTTTATCAAAAGCCTTTTCTGCATCTATTGATAAGATCATGTGGTTTTTGTTCTTTGTTTTGTTGATATGGTGTACTACGTTAACCGTTTTGCGTATGTTGAACCATCCTTGAAATTCTGGGATGAATCCCACTTGATCATGATGTATTATTTTTTTAATATGTTGTTGTATTCGGTTTGCCAGTATTTTGTTTAGTATTTTAGCATCTGTATTCATTAGAGATATTGGTCTGTAGTTTTCTTTCTTTGTGCCATCCTTGCCAGGTTTTGGTATGAGGGTTATGTTGGCCTCATAAAATGTGTTTGGAAGTATTGCTTCTTCTTCAATTTTTTGGAAGACTTTGAGTAGAATAGGAACCAAGTCTTCTTTGAATGTTTGATAGAATTCACTAGTATAACCGTCTGGGCCTGGACTTTTATTTTTGGGGAGGTTTTTAATAGTTTTTTCTATTTCCTCCCTGCTGATTGGTCTGTTTAGGCTTTCTGCTTCTTCATGACTCAGTCTAGGAAGGTTGTATTGTTCTAGGAATTTATCCATTTCTTCTAGGTTGTTGTATTTGGTGGCATATAATTTTTCATAGTATTCTACAATAATTCTTTGTATTTCTATGATGTCTGTGGTGATCTCTCCTCTTTCATTTTGGATTTTATTTATTTGAGTCCTGTGTCTTTTTTCCTTGGTGAGTCTTGCCAAGGGTTTGTCAATTTTGTTGATCTTTTCAAAGAACCAGCTCCTTGTTTTATTGATTTTTTCTATAGTTTTTCTGTTCTCTATTTCATTTATTTCTGCTCTGATTTTTATTATCTCCTTTCTTCGGCTGGTTTTGGGTTGTCTTTGTTCTTCTTTTTCTAGTTCCTTAAGGTGTGAAGTTAAGTGGTTTACTTTGGCTCTCTCTTGTTTGTTCATATAGGCCTGAAGTGATATGAACTTTCCTCTTATTACTGCTTTTGCTGCATCCCAGAGATTCTGATATGTCGTATTTTCATTTTCATTTGTCTGTATATATCTTTTGATCTCTGCGCTTATTTCTTCTTTGACCCATTCATTTTTTAGAAGTATGTTGTTTAGTTTCCACATTTTTGTGGGGTTTTCCCCCTCTTTTTTGCAGTTGAATTCTAGTTTCAAGGCTTTATGATCAGAAAATATGCTTGGTACAATTTCAATTTTTCTAAATTTGCTGATATTGTCTTTGTGGCCCAACATATGGTCAATTCTTGAGAATGTTCCATGTACACTAGAGAAAAATGTATACTCTGTCGCTTTGGGATGAAGTGTCCTGTAGATGTCTATCATATCCAGGTGTTCTAGTATTTCGTTTAAGGCCACTATATCTTTATTGATCCTCTGTTTGGATGACCGATCTAGAGCCGTCAGCGGTGTATTGAGGTCTCCAAGTATGATTGTATTTTTGTTAGTTTTTGTTTTAAGGTCAATAAGTAGCTGTCTTATATATTTGGTGCTCCTTGGTTTGGTGCATATATATTAAGGATTATTATGTCTTCTTGATTCAACTTCCCCTTAATCATTATGAAATGACCATTTTTGTCTCTGAGTACTTTTTCTGTCTTGTAGTCAGCATTATTAGATATGAGTATTGCTACCCCTGCTTTTTTTTGGGGTGTTGTTTGCTTGGAGTATTGTTTTCCAGCTTTTCACTTTGAATTTGTTTTTATCCTTGTTGCTTAGATGTGTTTCTTGTAGGCAGCATATAGTTGGATTTTCTTTTTTAATCCATTCTGCTACTCTGTGTCTTTTTATTGGTAAGTTTAATCCATTTACATTTAGTGTAATTATTGACACTTGTGGGTTCCCTACTGCCATTTTATAAATTGCTTTCTGTTAGTTTTGTATCTAGTTTGATTCTTCTCTTTTGTTTTTCTATCATTTGTTTTTGTTTGTTTGTGTTCCATACTTCTTTCCTCTGTTGCTACCTTTTTTAAGTCAAGTGTTTTTGTGGTGGTTTTTTTAAGGGTGGTTACCATTAAGTAATGAAAAGGGTACCTACCATATTCATTGTAGTACCCTATCTTATAAGTATTTCTGCACTTCATCATCCTTTGCTACTGTTAATCTACTTCCTCTCCCCCCTTTTTTTCCTTTGTTGTCACAGTTTAAGTTTGGTTTTATTGTGTTCTTGGTGGAGCTGTTACTTGTGGTGTTGTTTTCTTTTGTTCTTTGAATCTGGTTGGAAAACCCCCCTTAGTATTTCCTGGAGTGGGGGCTTTCTGTTGATAAATTCTCTCATCTTTTCTGTATTTGTGAATGTTTTTATATCTCCTTCATACTTGAAGGATAGCTTTGATGGGTGTAGTATTCTTGGCTGAAAGTTCCTCTCTTTCAGGGCTTTAAATATTGGGGTCCACTCTCTTCTAGCTTGTAGAGTTTCTGCTGAGAAATCTTATGATAATCTAATAGGCCTTCCTTTATATGTTGTACTCTTCTTTTCCCTGGCTGCCTTGAGAATTTTTTCTTTGTCATTGGTTTGTGTCATCTTTATTATGATGATCCTTGGAGTGGGTTTGTTGGGGTTAAGAGAACTTGGTGTTCTGTTTGCTTCTTGAATTTGAGGCTTTAGTTCCTTCCACAGGCTTGGGAAGTTCTCGTCTATTATTTGTTTGAGTATATTCTCCATTCCATTTTCTTTCTCTTCTCCCTCTGATATACCTATTATTCTTATGTTATTCTTTCTGATGGAGTCAGACAATTCCTGTAGGGCTTTCTCATTTTTTATTATTTTTGAGTCTCTTTCTTCTTCTCTCTGTTGTGCCTCAAGTTGTTTGTCTTCTATTTCACTAATCCTATCTTCAATCTGGGCTGTTCTGTTAGCTAAGCTTGTTACCTTGTTTTTCAGCTCGTGAATTGAGTTTTTCATTTCTGTTTGATTTGTTTTTATAGTTTCAATTTCCTTGGTAATATATTCTTTGTGTTCATTGAGTTGTTTTCTGATCTCCCTATATTGCCTTTCTGTGTTTTCTTGTATATCTCTGAGTATTTTTAAGATTTCTATTTTAAATTCTCTGTCATTTAGCTCCAAGGCTTCCAATATGTTAAGTATTTTCTCCATAGATTTTTCCACATCTATTTGTGTTACCTCTCTTTCTTTTGTATCCATAATATTCGATTTCCTCTTTCTTATCGGCATCTTAGGGTGGTCTTATTGATAGCACTAATTAGAATTAATAAAGAGTAAAAAGAAAAAAAAAGGGTAAAACACCCCACAAAAAAAAAACAGTAATAATTTATTATTTCCCCCTTTTTTTCTCTCTTCTCTTTCCCTCCTCTCCCCTCCTCAGGAAAATATCATGCCTATAATGGAGGGCCTGATTTGGGGTGAAGAGTTCAAGGGGCAAAAAAAAGGGAGTAGGGACCTACTAAATGCAAAAAAAAAAAGGAAGAAAATCTTAGACAAGTATAAGATGATTTGCTTGTAAGTGATGGTCAACTAAGAGATATAATGAGAGGGATAAGAGGGAATCAGAAAAAAGGACCAAAAAAGAATAATAAAGAAGAAAAAATAAAAATAATAAGTAAAAATCTGTTGTATTAAGTGGAGCGAAGACTAAATACAATGGAGACCTTGGGTTGGGAGGACCCAAAATGCCACAAAAATAAACAAACAAGAGAAAAAAAAAATAAAAACAAAAGCAAAAAAGAGAAATAAAGCCAAAAAAAAAAGCCTTGAGTCCCAAATTGACTAATTTGTTCGTGATTGAGGATTATATGGGAGGAAAGTAAAATGAGAAAAGAAAAAACAAATAGAAAGGAAAAAATAAGAAAAAGAGAAAAACGAAGGAAGAAATAAAATAGGAAGAGAAAAAAACAAAATAAAGCAAGACAAAAAAAAAAACAAAAACAAAAGAGGAGAGAGTGAGAGTTAAGTGTTTTGGAGTATAACCTTAAAGGAGGGTGAGGATGAAGAAGAAAAATAAAATGCAACACTCATGGGTAGTGTAGTTCAAGAAAGGGGAAGCATAAGATGGGCAGAGAATAGAAGGACCGAGGTGGAGGAAATAAAGGCAAAAAGATAGAAGAAACAAACAACAACAACAACAACAAAAAATTAGTGGATCAAGTTGTAAAGTCTGTGGGTTTTTCTTGATTTTGAGAGGTTAACTTCTTCCTTTTTCTTTTCTCTCCCTCTTCCTAGTCGGTGACTCTGTACCCCAGGCTCTGCCCCTGTGTCACTCTTAGGTAGGGATTTGCAGTTGATGGGATTCTATGGCAATGTCATATAATTGGCTTTAGTCTTGCTGGAAGTAAAGGCTTGTTGGCGTTTGCAGGGTCCAACGATGAGAGAGTTTGCTTTCCTGGAGTCTCTCTCCTAGTCCCCCCTTTCTGAATTAGCAGCCTGGTGATCCAGCTATAAGGCTGCAACTGCTTCTGCTTGGGGAGTAAGAGGCTCAAAGAGCTGGGAAATCCCCACTCTATCCCCACTCAGTGCAAGGCTTTGGGAAAGGCTCTGAGAGTCAGGGCCTCCAGTGTAATCAGGCGGGGGTGGGAGTCAATTGTTGTCAAGGTGACTGTTCAGCGCTTATCATTTAGTTGGACCTCTCAACCCAGGCTTTCCACACTTTGTAGCCTGTTTTTGCAGGGAAGAAGAGGCACTAGTCTCTGCTTACGACTAGTGTAGTATAGACCTTATTATCTGCCAAGTCCTTCTTGTTAGCGTTTATCCCTGAATATGGAGGCTCTATCAATCAGAAGTTGCCCCTGCCCCTTTAGCGAGAGGCACTTAAAAAATATCACGCCTCTTGTCTTGGATCGCTGAACTGAGAGAGATCTTATCAATTAGAACCGAGGGTGCGCAGATTTTATGGGTTAAGCTAATTTCAGTGATTGGGTCACAGCTGTGCTTCCGAAGGTATTTTAGGTTGCCTGCGCGCGCCCCTCCCCCAACGCTTGATTGTTAGCTTGAATGGCTGGGTGAGGTGCCCCGCCCACGGAGAGAATCTCCCAAGCCTCTCCCGCTCGCCCCGCCGCTGGCGGCTGGACCGCACCAGGCGCAGGATAATGGAGCCCCCTGGGTGTGCGGGCCAGCAGGGTGCCCTGGGCGCGTGGAATGCCCAAGGCACGTGCGCGAATGGGGCGCTCCGGGCACCGGTGGCCGGCGACCCCCACTCGCAGTGTGCGGGCCGCTGGGAACGTCAGCGGTGCTCAACCGGACCGGGTGTGCGCGCGGCTGCTCGCGGCGGCTCGCGGCGGCGGCTCGTGGCGGCCGCTCACGGTGGCGGTTCGCAGCGCGGCGGCTCGCGGGGGCTCGCGGCGGCTCGCGTCTGCCGCTCGCTGCGGCTCGCGGTTCCCAAGTATATGGGCTGACTCACCGCAGGCGCACTCCCTCGTGGCTTGAATGAGCATCGCTGCGGTAGCTTCCTCCACACCCTCGTCTCTCAGATTCAAGTGATAACAGTCCTTTTGCTTTCAGTTTGTGTGGAACTCCGGAATGCTCCGAGGATAAATTTTTCTGTTTCTAGTTGATAAATTTGTTGTGATTTAGGGGAGAGCTGTCGGACGCGCTTCTCACGGCGCCATTTCCGTGACGTCACTCACTCCCGGGACTTTTGAAGGAATCTCTCACCCACTATTTGTGCACGCTGACCAGGAGATTGGGGAAAATGGCTGCCCCACTTGTCTTTCTTTGTCTGGGTTTGGCGGCGAGTGTTAGCTTGCATTCCCTGGTTGCCACAGGAACAGTTTTTTCTCAGCTTGATCTTCGTGCCACCGCCTGGTTCGGCCATTTGTGCAGTGGCCTGGATCTATTCATCCCCTTTGCCCGCCTTAGTTTCTATCCTCAGTTCCCAGTGAAAGCATCCTTATTTAAGTTAGTGAGGAAGGCGGAGCATTTCTTACTCCCTATTTCCTTCGGGGTTTGATTATATATTTAGCCAATTATTCGCTTGACCATACCTTTGGGTGTATTGTGAAACATCTGGAGGCTCCAAGGATAGGGTTTTTCTGGTTGAAGATCTTGTTGAGTTTTGGGGGAGATTTATCGGTATCGCTTCCTACCGCGCCATTACTCTGACATCATCTCCTCATCTGATTCTTGTTTCTGTTTAGTCTTTGTTTAATGTTGTCTAAAATGTGTCTGTTTTTAAGGCTTGAATTAAGTTCTTACATGCAAAAATTGGAAATGCCAGCTCTAATATTGAAAAAATAAAATGGTTTCATTCCTACCTTTTTTTTTTAAATTGGAACTTGTAAGGAGTGCTCACTTAAATTTAAATAGAATGGAATGTGGATCTTAAAGACTTGCTAATTTGTTGAGCTGATGCATCTGTTATTGCTAAGCAACATTGGTGTTTGTTTGTTTTTTTCTAGACTCACTCATGAAACAGTCAATGAGGGGCAAGCTATGAGACTTGGGGAAAGGTAAATTTCCCAAACAAAGGTCTGAATCTTTTGAGTCATTTGTACAATGGAAAAATAACAAAGGTCATGTTGGATTTTTTCAGCCTTATGTGCTCTCTAGATAGCTTGTTACTGAATGGAATAGGAATGTTTTTGAAAAATATGGGAGTGTTACTTGTAAAAGCATTTACTATATTTTTTCAGACTTTTGGAATTACCCTGAGCACAGGTATTTTCTTACAATCCTCAGGGTCAAGGCATTATAAAGCAAACCCAGCAAATGCTTAAAGGTCAATTATAAAAAATAAAAAAGGGGGAGTCATATCCTGGAACTCCTGCAAATCTTCTTTATCATGCTTTTTACTTTAAAATTTTTTGAATACTGTTGTACAGGGCCATTCAGCAGCCAAGAGACTCTGGAATCCACAAGGAAAGCCTTCCCCGAAGTGTGATGGATGGATCCGTTCGCAGGAATCTGGCAAGGGCTAGACCTTGTTCTCTTATGGGGCTGAGGATATGTGTGTTTTTCCTAGGTCTGCTGAGGCTCCTTGTTGGTTCCTGAATATTTGGTGAGACACTATGAGAAGGAGGAGAGACTCACTTCACAAGAGCAATTGTATAAGGCTTATTTTATTATGCTCTCATTTCTTTCTCTATTAAACCTGTTCCATCTATCCAATCCTCTTAGCACACTCCAAACTTCTTTCTCTTGAAAATTCCTACCCTCCTTCATTTGATCCAGCTGATAATGTTGTCCTTCTGTCTTTTTCCAATGAGCTCCAGATATAAGGAAAAAGTTTATATAGGCAGAGGAGGATCCTCAAACCCCTCAATGAGATCTCCTGAGCATGGCTTTTAAGGTCTATAATGACCGAGAGGAACTGGAAAAGGCAGATAGAGCCCAAAGAGATCAGGCAAAATACCAGCTCTTGGCATACGCCCTTAAAGGCTCCAATGCCCCTAAGGGACCTCATAAGACTCTATCAGGGTCTGCTTCAAGAGTAGAAAGTCATTGGGCTAAAACCTGCCTGGCCTCTCAGCCTCCACCAGGGACATACCTTTGCTGTGGGAAAAAGGGACACTGGAAGGTAGGCTGCCCTCTCAAGCCTCCAAGGGGAGGTTCAGTTTCTTCCAGCCCTACCACACCCACCTCTGACCTAACCTTGCCCGGCCTGCTGGAACTTGCCACTGAAGACTGAAGGTGACCAAGGCCATCGGCCCCATCTCACATCACTGTGGATGAACCTAGGGTAACCATCCAAGTAGCAGGTAAGCCAATCTCATTTCTTATAGACACAAAGGCAACTTACTCTGCCTTGCCTGAATATTTGGGTTCTGTTTATCCCTTGAAAGATCTCTGTTGTGGGTGTTAATGGAATTATTTTCCTCCCCATTTGCCATGGAACCACTGCCTTGTTTAATACACAGTGTCTCCTTTACACACTCTTTTCTTCTCCTGCCTCAATTTCCTATGCCTATTTAGGCTGGGACGTACTCTCCAAATTCAGAGCCCTGCCCCCTTTTTTGCCCACTTCTGTTACAAATTTACCTCTACCATCCAGCATAGTGTATCCCAAGGATCTCCTCACCACCCCATGGCTGCAAAACTCCAGGAAAAGGCCCCCTGGATTCATCTCTTCAGGTTAAAGAAAACGGAAGCTCCATCTCCATACATGCTGCAGATGGCCCTTCCAGTCTACCTGAATCATTGCCAGAAATCCAGTATTGACATTAAGCTTGAGACAAAAGCTTAATGTGCTAGAAGCAGTCATCACTGGGACTTGGACTCTAGCTGCAAAGTGTGGAAATGTGACAACAGTTCCAGTGCCATGTGGATTTTTTATGAATGTGTGTGACTCCTGCTCCTTGGGACAGTTCACAGACTGAAGTGGAGTTGCGTTGCATTTACAGATAATGTGGAGCAGTGATAGTGTCAACATGGACTTGGTGAAATTACATGTTAAGGACATTCAAAACTGCAAAGATTCTATTTTAGATCCTGCTGTATTAGCTAAGAATTTGCTTGATAATCTAAAAAGCTTTAGTTCCTTCATTGTATTAAGACACTTGTTTTATTATCTGTTAGTATTGGCTGTTTTTAATTTTGTGTTTATTTTACATTTTTCCAGTCTGCCTCCAAATCAGAACATGGGAAATAAGTTGAGTATGAATCACAGCACAGGAACTGAAGTTAAAAAATAGGAAAGGGGTATATGTTGAGGACTGACAGCCAACAGGGTCTTTGCAGTTTAGATTTTTGGGGGACAGAGGTGTGGGGAACCAGCAGTAAGCTGACAGTCTGCCCAACCCCCACCTCACTTGTGTGAAGCTGCTAAAGACTATTTTTCCCCACATTTTTATGTTAGCATTGTTGGGCAGATAAAATATATTATGCTTACTTTGTTAAGGATGGTGCTGCCTACATGGAAGCCCATGCCCAAGTGATTGCTTGGGATGGGCATGATTATATTAATGTGTGTTGGGGGCAGACTGTGGGCAGGCAGGGTCCTTGTATCCTGGGGCTTGGTTTTAGGACTAAGCCTTTCCCACCCTTTTTGATGTGCGGTGGTGCACTCTCATGAGGAATCCCATCATTCCTCAGATAAGTGACTTTGTATTAGATTTCCCTATTTGTATATTGGATTAAAGGTTTGAATTTCTACACTATAAAATGGGGGCAGACTGAGAGCTTTCTCTCTCAGTTCCTGAGATTAGCATTAGAGGAGAGAGCAAAGAGAGGAGAGCAGAGAGGATAGCATAGAAAAGCCACATGGAGGAGGCCAGGAGAAGCAGCCAAGATGGCAGAGTGCTGAAGGAAAAGCCAGTTTGTGCAGAGAGAAGGAGATGGGGAACAGAGGTGAATGAATCTATTGAGCTAGAAACCTTTGATTCTAGGAAACTCGGCTAAATCATTAGTTTTGTGAGCACTGAATGAGTGGGTGTTGTTACTTGCCCGCTGGGTGCAAGCTAGGATTAAAGATAATGGCCCACCAGTTTTTGACTCCATTGTTTCATTACCATCTGTCTGAATCTAATGCAAACCTGCATGGGCCAGGCGGCTGTGATGGTGGCCATGGATACTGGCCACACAGCTATGACACCGAATTGTTTATACTCATCCTACTCCCCCACATCCCTCAGAAAGACTGGAGGCAAGTTTCTTTTATCCTTTGTCTTTTAAAGTTAAGATGTTATTTATGGTGGGGGTTTTCTGCACTTGGAAGAATTCTTGGGATGCCTTGGAAAGTGACTTTGCTTTAATGACCTCTTTGATTTGCTAATGTCCTCTCTTTGCACTATAAATAAAGCAGGTTGGGGAATGGAACTTTGCTTTTTGCAAGCTATCTCTTGTGTTGCAAAAAGACCTCTCAAGTTCACCCTTTTTCTTTAAGCTTATTTTTTAAATTCCACTCCGTTCCCACTCAGGATCTGGAATTACTAGCCCTGCTGGTTTGCAGCAAGTGACGTTTTAACATTTTTTCATATGCCTATTGGCGATCTGTATGTCCTCTTTGGAGAAGTGTCTATCCAGTTATTTTGCCCATTTTTTGTGACAGAGACTAAGAAAGAGACAGAGAGAGGGACAGGCAAACAGGAAAAGAGAGATGAGAAACATCAATTCTTCATTGTGGCTCTTCAGTATCCTTAGTTGTTCATTGATCGCTTTCCCATATGTGCCTTGACTGGCATGCTGTAGCAAAGTGAGTGACCATTTGCTAAAGCCAGAAACTTCATGCTGAAGCTGGTAAACCTGCGCTCAAGCTGGATGAGCCTGCGCTGAAGCCAGTGACCTGGGGGTTTTGAACCTGGGTCCTCCAGGTTCGAGACCCACTACACTCCATCCACTGTACCTCTGCCTGGTCAGGCTCTTTTGCTCATTTTTTTTTACACAGGGACAGAGAGAGAGTCAGAGAGAAGGGTAGATAGGGACAGACAGACAGGAACAGAGAGAGAGATGAGAAGCATCAATAATCAGTTCTTCGTTGCGATACCTTAGTTGTTCATTGATTGCTTTCTCATATGTGCCTTGACTACAGGCCTTCAGCAGACTGAGTGACCCCTTGCTCCAGCCAGCAACCTTGGGTCCAAGCTGGTAAGCTTTTTTGCTCAAGCCAGATGAGCCCATGCTCAAGTTGGCAACCTTGGGGTCTCAAACCTGGGTCTTCCGCATCCCAGTTCGACACTTTATCCACCGCGCCACTGCCTGGTCAGGCTCTTTTGCCCATTTTTAATTGTATTTTTTACCTTCCTGTTGTTGAGTTTCAGAAGCTATAAGTTTTGGTTATTAACCCCTTATCAGACATATTGGTGAATATGTTCTCTCATTGTGTGCATTGTCTTTTTATTTGTTCATGGTGTCTTTTGCTGTGCAAAAGCTTTTTGGTTTGATATAGTCCCATTTATTTATTTTGGCCTTTATTTCACTTTCCCGTGGAGATAAATCAGCAAAAATATTGTTACAAGAGATATCGGAGAGTTTACTGCTTATATTTTCTTCCAAGATGTTTATGGTTTCCTTACTTACACTTAAGTCTTTCATTCATTTTAAGTTTATTTTTGTGAATGGTGTAAGTTGGTGGTCTAGCTTCATTTTTTGCATGTACCTGTCCAGTTTTCAAAACACCTTTTATTAAAGAGACTGTCTGTACTCCACTTTATGTTCTTACCAACTTTGTTAAATATCAATTGAATATAACGGCGCGGGATTATTTCTGGGTTCTCTGTTCTGTTCCGTTGATCTATATGACTATTCTTATGCCAGTACCAAGCTGATTTGATTACCATGGACCTGTAGTAAAACTTATTATCAGGAAGTGTGATACCTCCGACTTTATTCTTCATTTTCAAGATTGCTGAGGATATTTGTATTCTTTTTTGGTTCTGTATAAATTTTTGGTATATTTGTTCTATATATCTGAAGTATGCCATTGATATTTTGATAGAAATTGCATTAAATTTATAGATTACATTAAATAATATAGACATTTTAATTATGTGTATTCTTCGTATCCACAAACACGGTATATGCTTCCACTTGCTTATATTTTCCTTGATTTCTTTTTTCAATGTCTTATAAATTTTCGAGTACAAGTCTTGTACCTCTTTGGTTAAATTTATTCCTAGGTACATTATTTTTGTTTGTTTGTTTCATAGTGAAGAGGATTATTTCTTTAATTTCTTTTTCAGACAGTTTATTGTTGGTGTATAAAAATGCCACTGAATTCTGAATATTAATTTTATATCCTGCCACCTTGCCAAATTTATTTATCAGGTCTAGTAGATTTCTGACTGAGATTTTAGGGTTTTCTATGTACAGTATCATGTCATCAGCAAATAATGATAGTTTTACTACTTCTTTTCCAATTTGGATGCCTTTTATTTCTTCTTGTCTGATTGCTGTTTTTCTTTTATTCAACTATGTTGAATAAAAGTGGTGAAAGAGGCCACACCTGCCTTGTTTCTGATCTTAAGGGGATTGCTTTTAATTTTTGCCCATTGAATATGATGCTGGCCATGGGTTTGTCATAGATGGCCTTTATCATGTGGAGGTATGTTCATTGTATTCCCACTTTGCTGAGAGTTTTGACCATAAATAGATGCTGGATTTTATCAAGTGCTTTTTCTGCATCTATTGATATAATCATGTGATTTTTCGTCTTCCTTGAGTTTATGTGATGAATTACATTGATTGATTTGTGAATGTTGTACCAACCTTGCCTTCCCAGAATAAATCCCACTTGATCATGATGTATGACTTTTTTAATGTATTGCCGGATCTGGTTTGCTAATAGTTTGTTGACAATTGTAGCATATACGTTCATCAGGGATATTGACCTATAACTTTTTTTTTTCCTTTTTAGTGTCTTTACCTGGATTTGGAATGAGGATAATGCTTGCCTCATAAAAGGAGGTTGGAAGTCTTCTCTCCTCTTGAATTTTTTGAAAAAGCTTGAGAAGGATAGGTGTTAGTTCTTTTTTGAATATTTCATAGAATTCAACTGTGAAGCCATCTAGTCCAGGACTTTTGTTTGCTGGGAGTTTTTTTGATAACTTTCCATTTTGCTTGCTGTAATTGTTCTGTTTAGGTTTTCTGATTCATCCCGATCAAGTTTTGGAATATTGTATGTTTCCAGGAATTTATCCATTTCACCTAAAAATTGGACCATTGTCCTATTTTTTTGGCATATAGATCTTCATAGTATTTTCTTACAATCCTTTGTATTTCTGTGCTATCAGTTGTTTTTTATCCACTTTCATTTCTAATTTTATTTATTTGAGCCCTCTCCCCTTTTTTCTTGATGAGCCTGGTTAAAGTTTTGGCAATCTTGTTTACCTTTATAAGAAACAGCTTTTGGTTTTATTAAACTTTTGTATTTTTTGTAGCCTGTATATCATTTTTTCCCACTCTAATCTTTATTGTTCCCTTCTTTCTACTTCGCCTGGGCTTTTTTTGTTGTTCTTTTCTAGTTCTTTAGATGCAGGGTAAGTTTTTTGAGATTTTTCTTGCTTCTTAAGGTATGCCTGCAATGCTATCAACTTCCCTTTCAGGACTGCTTTTGCTATATCTTGTAAATTTTGAGTTGTTGTATGTTCATTTTAATTTCTTTCAAGACAATTTTTGATTTTTTTGACCTATTGTTAACCCATTCATTATTTAATAATGTGCTATTTAGCCTCCAAGTGTTTGAATGTTTTTCAGTTTTTCTATTATAGTTGATTTCTAATTTCATGTCATTGTGATAAGAGAAGATGCTTTATATGATTTCAATCTTCCTAAATTTATTGAGACTCGTTTTGTGTCCTAACATGTGGTCTATCCTAAAAATGTACCATGAACACTTGAAAAGACTGTATATTCTGTTGCTTTGAGATGAAAGGTTCTGAAGATATCAATTAAATTAAGTTGATCAAGTGTGTCATTTAAGGCTGCTGTTTCTTTATTAATTTTCTGTCTGGAGGGTCTATCCATTGATGTTAGTAGGGTATTTAAATCCCCTATTATTACAGTATTGCTGTTCATCTTGCCCTTTATGTCCATAAAAATTTGCTTTATAGATTTAGGTGCTCCTGTTTTAGTTGCATAAATATTTACAATGGTTATATCTTCCTGTTGAATTGCTCCCTTTATCATTATGTAGTGACCCTCTTCATCCCTTACCATAGTCTTTGTTTTAAGTTATTTTGTCAAATATCAGTATTGCCATCCTAGCTCTTTTCATTTCCAATTGCATGAAAAAATTTTTCATCCCTACACTTTCTATCTATCTATCTATCTATCTATCTATCTATCTATCTATCTATCTATCTATCTATCTATATCTATATCTATCTATCTATATATATATATCTATATCTATATCTATATATAGATATCTTTTCTTCTGAGGTGGGTCTCTTGTAGACAGCATGTACAGGTACTGTTTTCTTATCCATACAGCTACTGTATGACTTTTCATTGGAGCATGTAATCCATATACATTTAGTGTTATTATTGACATGTACTTATTTATTGCCATTTTATTCTTTCAATCTACAATCATCTTTTTCTAAATTTATTTTTTCCTTTGCTCTTTTTACAGCAGGTCCTTTAACGTTTCTTGCAGTACTAGTTTGCTTGTAATGAATTCCTTGAGTTTTTTTTTTTTTTCTGAGAAGCTTTTTATTTCTCCTTCAATTTTAAAAGATAGCCTTGCTGGAGAAAGTAGTCTTAGTTGTAGATTCTTGTTTTGCATCACTTTGAATATTTCTTGCCAATCCCTTCTTGCCTAAGCATTTCTGTTGAGAAATCAGATCTTATTCTTATGGGGGTTCCTCTAGGTAATTAACTGCTTTTCTATTGAAGCTTTTAGAATTCATTCTTTGTCTCTTAACTTTGGCATTTTAATTTTGATATGTCTTGGTGTAGGTCTCCTTGTGTTCTTCTTTAATGGAACTGTCTGTGCTTCTTAAACTTGTGCAACTTTTCCCTTCATCAATTTAGGGAAATTTTCAGCTATGATTTCTTCAACAAGGTTCTATATCCCTTATTCATTCTCTTCTCCTTCATAAAACCCTATGATGCAGATGTTGTTTCTTTAAATTTTGTCACAGAGGTCACTTAGAGTTTCCAGTTTTTTAAAGTCTGTTTTCTTTATGCTGCTCTGCTCCCCTGCTTTCATTTATCTTGCCCTCTAAATTGCTGATTCAATCCTCTGCTTCATCCAGCTTACTGTTGATTCCTTCTAGTGCAGTCTTCATTTCTGGTATTGCATTTGTCACTTCTGAGTGGTTCTTTTTTATGATTTCAATGTTCTTTTTGATTCTTGAGATCTCTTTATTTAGGTGCTCATTATGTCCATCTATTGTTGCTCTATGATCCTTGTGCATCCTAACAATCATTATTTTTAATTTTATATCTGGTGGTTTAATTACTTTCTATTCACTTAGTTCTTTTTGGGTATTTCTCTTGTTGATTGATTTGAGTTGCATTTCTTTGTCTGCTCATTTTGTGTGTGTATTAGATAGCACTGTCTGACTGAAAATTTTGTAGTGTCTTTATGAGGGAGATGGGCTCAGTGTTACTGACCTCTAGGCCACCTGTTTCCCTTGTTCTAAAACTGCTTCTTGAAGGTAATATTTTCCCTCTTGTTGTAGGTATTGAATGCAGTTGGTCTTTTCATGGATATGGTTATTCCTTCAGTCTGGCTGGCTCTAAGAATCAACCTTGATCATGTGTATTACACATTTTGCAATGTATATCCTATTGGGTGCATTTAGTCTCCACAGTGGTGCCTGCTAGATTTCTCTTTTGGGCATACTGCTTCCATAGCTAGCTGAGTATAGGGTTGGTAATATCTGTCACCCATTAGTTGTGTTGGTTCTAGATCTCCTTGGCTTGGCATCAACTGTTGTTTATAACCTGCTGTGGGCTACTTGTCTACTGCTACTGCTCTGTACACTGTTTGCATCAGTGTTTTCTGTTCATAGGTAGTGTGAAATGAGCCAACCTGTGTATAAGGATCAGCTTCCTCCTGCTTAGTGATGACAGATCTGTAAAAGACCCAAGCTCTGTAAGATTTGTCTTCACTTTTTAGCTGCTACTCCTTCTCTTGCAGTTGCTTGGTCTTCCCACAGAGTCTTCTGTAGAAAGACCATACTGTGGGCTCAGATTGTCTTCACCCAACAAACCCTCTACAGGTTGCACACTTGGTGGGTTAAGGCACCTGAAGTTCAGAACACAAAGTTATTGTGACCCCCTACTTCATGGTTTTTTTGGTCAGGACCTCAGTATGGGGAATATGACTCCTACTTCAGAGACTAATCCTTCAGTCACTGCTGGATACACAAATTTTGTTTCTCTCCAACAAAGTTAGCAGCAGATCTAGATTCAAGTGTGGCTGATAGTTCCCTCTGCAGAAGTTCTGCCAGCTGGTGAGACTCTGGTCTCAGGTAGGAAGACTGAGAGAGTCCTCTCCTGGGGCTGACTCTGCCCTTCGAAGAAGTTGTCTAAGCCCCTCGATGAGATTCAACAATAGGCTTACAGGGACCCATATGTGAAATATTCATTCTCCAAGCCTCTCTCTCTTCTCACTGTGGTATCTAGCCCAGCAGGACAGGATATCAAGCACTCAGGCTGCCTGAATATGAAGCTTCACCCTATCCAGTGCTGGTCACAGAGATTGGAACTTGTCTCAGCTGGGCCAGGTGGGAGGAGCCTTTTCTTAGGATACCACTCTAGAAAGGGTTGTTACATCCTGAACTGAGGATCTCTGCAACTGGCCACTGGATGAGAAAGCCTTGGTCCTCCCTGGAAGGAACCCAGCATAGACTAGTGGGAGACACTGTCCTTGACTGGCCCTCATCAACCTTCTTGGAGCTACAAGCAATCTAGAGTTTGTGGTTTCCTTTGTTGTGCTCAGGTGCACATGGAAATACCAAGATGCACACATAGGCTGGATTTTACCCACATTGGGCCTAGGAGAAGGTCTGCTTAAAAGGCCAAGTGTCCCTGAGTCTTGCCTCCTGCAGCATTTGTCTGCTGGCTGCTTATTAGGCTCAATCACTGAAAAAACCTCTGGTAGAGTCTAGAGCCTGCATCAATTCGGGGGTAAGGAAGGCTGGTGGGTGTGGCTTTACCCCTCAGGCCCAGTTTTCAGTCTGTCCAGAATTTTTTCACAGACTGTTGTAGGATGTGGCCCATGGAGTCTAGTGGGTGTGGCCTCTGAGACCTAGAGATGTGGTCTTCCCACAGTCAGGACAGTTTCTACTGAGTCTCCTAGAGGCTGAAACACCAGTCTTTGAGTCAGGAGTGTGTGGGGCAAAGCTTTAGATTTAGACTCAACATCAAAAACCGGAGTCACTGACATGGCCCTTGCTTCCTTGCCTCTATGAACTACCTATCTCCATGACTGGGATAGGAGATACAACCAAGGGTGGAACAGTTGCTTTCCCCCAAGCTGACACTGCTCAGAAGGACTGCTCCACCCAAGAAAGATGGTGACTGCAGTACTGGACAATGACTCAGCACAGTTGATCCAGTGGCTGTCTCCACCATGTCTCTCCCTGGGCCTCCAACTTTACACTTTCCTATACAACTATAGTCCTCTCAGCTCTTCCTCCACCAGAGCCCTGTGTACGTGCTGTGAATAAGATTTTCTACGTGGGCCCTTTAATACAAGGTCTGCATCTCTCAGAGCTTCGTCTCTTTCTTGCTGACAGAAACCAGGCATTTTTAACTGCAAAATGTTGCCTAGGTGCCTCTTCTAGGCTCTGGGGTTCTAAGCTGGGGCTCTTAGACTGGGGCTAAGAACCCTCCCCTCTCAGGGTAACTTTCCCCACAGTGAGAGTCCCTTCATCCCTCAGCCACCACTAGTTATTGGGAGCTTGCCAGCCCTTTCCATATCTCCTCCCTTCCTACCAGTCTTGTGGTTTCTTCTGTGATCCTTAGTTATATACTTTTTTTTTTGTTTAGTTCAAAGTTGGTTTTTCAAGATGATTGTTCTTAAATTAAGTTGTAATCCAACTTGGTCCTGGGAGGTGGCAGTTGAAACATCTGCCTTCTCTGTTGCCATCTTGGAATCGAGAGCTGACATTATTTCTATGTTAAGTTTTCCAATCTATGAAAATCCTATGTCTTTTTATTTAGATCTTCTATTTCTTTCATCAAAATTTGTATAATTTTCTGCATTCATAGCCTGTACATTTTAATTATTTGTATCCTTAAGTATTCATTTTTAAAGCAATTATAAATGCTACTGTGTTTTTAGCAATGCTCATTGCTATTATGTAGAAATTCTATAAATTAATTTGGGGTATTTTTCTTATTTTCCACATGTTTGGAGGTTTTCTTGTTATTTTTTTGTTATTCATTTATAGTTTGATTGAACTTTGGTCAGAAATCAAACTTCATATGCTTTTAAGATATTTTTAGATTTGTTTTCAATCAATGGCTTTAAGAAGAGCATTCCTCTGGAGTGACTCTGGAAGAAGACAATGTGGGTGTTGAAAGAACTGGATCCATACCTTGTGGTGAATGTTTTAAATATTTTTAGTCTAAGAAACAAAGAGTTGTAATGGAGATATGTCTTCTTCGAATAGTTGAAAATCTACTCTGCTAGAGAGGGATTAAACTACTATGGTAACTACTCCATGCTTGAGAATTTAGGCCAGTCAGCTGAAACTGTCCTTGGACAACTTAAGGAATAGACAACCTTGAGAAGGAATGAGGCTCCTGTAATTTTCAGTGTTTAGCAAATCTTGAAAATTAATGATCAATCAAAGATATTGTTAAATTAAATTTTCTATGATGAGGACATTAAACTAGATTGCTTGAAAAAGCCTTTACAATTCCAGTATCTTTTGCTTCCAAGTTCACTAATACTTATGTTAATTATAAAATTCATAATTTTAGACAATTATAAAAAACAGAAAGGAGTTGCAAAGTGACTTTCACAGCCAGAATTGACATGTGTACTTTTCCTGTGCCCACTGAGAAGAGACATTCTGGAGACCATGTTTTTAAGTAAAGAAACTGATAGAAACTTTTTAAAAAATTAAGAATTTGAAATTCGGAGTCTATAACCAAGGATCACAGAAGCCACAATAAGAATGGTAGGAAGGGCAGAGATGTGGAAAGGGCTGCCCCACCCCCAGAAGCGAGTGGTGGTTGAGGGTCTGGAGGGACTCTCACTGTAGGGAGGGTCACCTTGAGAGGTTTGGGTGCATGCCCCAGGCCTGGAGCCCCAGCCTAGAGCCCTGAGCCTAGAAGAAGCACCCAGACAGAATTTGGTAGTGAAAATAACAGGGTATCTGTCTGCAAGAAAGAGACAGAACTCTCAGAGATGCAGGCTTTGTCTTAAAGGGCCCACATAGAAAATTTTATTCACAACCACTTACCTGAGGCTCTGGTGGAGGGAGAGCTGAGAGGATTGGAGATGCGTGCAGATAGTGTAAAGTTGGATGCCCAGAGAGAGACATTGTGGGAGACAAACATGGAACCCCTGTGTTGACTCATTCTCCAATACAGCAGTCACCATCTTTCTTGGGTTGAGCATTCCATCTGTGTGGCATCAGCCTGGATAAAAGCAACTGCTCCTCATTTGGGAGTCTCTCCTCTTCCAATCATGGTGAAGGGTCATTCTGAGAGGCCACATCAGTGACTTGGTTTTCTGGTGCTGAGACTGGAGCTTTCCCCCACACACTACCAACTCTAGGACTCGTTCTTCCACCTCACCAGGGACTAAGTATAAATATAAACTGTCTGAACTGAAGGCAGATCACACCTCTGGGTCTCAGACAACACAGCCACCAGAATCCTGGGACCACACCCTACAGAGTTCTGTTAAAAATATCTGGACAGACTGACACCTGGGGCCAAAGGGCAGAGCCACACCCACCAACTTTCCTAATTTCTGAATTGCTGCAGGCTCTAAACTCTAGCAAAGGTTTTTTTTCAGTGGTTGAGCCCAACAAGCAGTCAGTAGACAGTGGTTACAAGAGGCAAGACTCAGGGAAACTTGGCCTTTTTTTTTTTAATTTTTTTATTTATTTACTTTTTTAGATTTTATTTATTCATTTTTATTAGAGAGAGAAGGGAGAGAGAGAGGGAGAGATAGAGAGAGAACAGGGGGAGGAGCAGGAAGCATCAACTCCCATATGTGCCTTGACCAGGCAAGCCCAGGGTTTTGAACCGGCGACCTCAGCATTCCAGGTCGACGCTTTGTCCACTGTGCCACCACAGGTCAGGCGAAACTTGGCCTTTTAAGCAGACCTTCTTCCAGGTCCAGTGTGGATAAAAGCCAGCCTAAGAAAAAAGATAGTGACAAAGTAAGTGAATGTTCCAACTGCCACCTCCCAGGACCAAATCAAATTACAACTTAATTTAAGAACAGTCATCTTGGAAAATCAAGTTTGGACTAAATTAAGAGGAGTCTTTAACCAAGGATCACAGAAGAAGCCACATTGAGACTGGTAGGAAGGGAAAAATCACAGAAATGGCTGCCCTGCTCCCAGGAGCCAGAGGCGGCTGACGGTCTGGAGGAACTCTCACTGCAGGGAGGTTCTCCCTGAGAGATGTGAGTACTCAGCCCCAGGCTCAGAGCCTATAAGAGGCACTCAGACAGCATTTAGCTGTGAAAAGTGCTGGGTTTCCTTCTACGAGAAAGAGATAGAACTCTCAGGTGCAGACTCCGTCTTAAAGGGCCCATGCAGAAAACCTCATTCATAGCAACTTAACTAAGGCTCTGGCAGGGGAGAGATGAGAGGACTGGAGTTGCATGAGAAGAGTATAAAGTTGGAAGCCCAGGGAGAAACACTGTGGGACAGCCACTGGAACCCCTATGCTAATCATTCTCCAATACTGCAGTCGCCATTTTTCTTGGGTGGAGTAATCCCCTCTGAGTGGCATCAGCCTGGAGAAAAGCAGCAGCTACTCTGCCTTTGGGAGTCTCTCCTACCCCAGTCATGGCACTGGGTCATTCAGATAGTCCAGGAAGCAAGGGCCATGTCAGTGACTCAGTTTTCTGGTGTTGAGACTGGAACTCCCCCTCAACACTCTCTCCAACTCACCCGAGTCTATGACTGGTGCTTCCACTTCATGGGAGATACAGTTGAAGTTGTCTGGGGAGCAGGAAGACTACACCTCTGGGTCTCAGAGATCACACCCACTGGACTACTGGAAGCCACACCCTACTGAGCTCTGAAAAAAGTCCAGACTTACACATGGGGCCGAGGGGTGGAGCCACAACCACCACCCTTTTTAATCCCTGAATGGCCAGAGGCTCTAGACCAGTGGTCCCCAACCCCCGGGCTGCGGACTGGTATTGGTTCGTGGGCCATTTGGTACTGGTCCACAGAAAAAGAATAAATAATTTACATTATTTCACTTTTATTTATATTTAAGTCTGAATGATGTTTTATTTTTTTTAATTTTTTTAATTTTTTTTTTATTTTTTACAGAGACAGAGAGTGAGTCAGAGAGAGGGATAGACAGGGACAAACAGACAGGAATGGAGAGAGATGAGAAGCATCAATCATTAGTTTTTCCATTGCGTGTTGCAACACCTTAGTTGTTCATTGATTGCTTTCTCATATGTGCCTTGACCGTGGGCCTTCAGCAGACCGAGTAACCCCTTGCTGGAGCCAGCGACCTTGGGTCCAAGCTGGTGAGCTTTGCTCAAACCAGATGAGTCTGCACTCAAGCTGGCGACCTCGGGGTCTCGAACCTGGGTCCTTCCGCATCCCAGTCTGACGCTCTATCCACTGCGCCACCTCCTGGTCAGGCTGTTTTATTTTTTTAAAATGACCAGATTCCTTCTGTTACATCCATCTAAGACTCACTTTTGGCGCTTGTCTCGGTCACGTGATACATTTATTCGTCCCACCCTAAAGGTCAGTCTGTGAAAATATTTTCTGACAATAAACCAGTCTGTGGCCCAAAAAGGTTGGGGACCACTGCTCTAGACTCTAGCAGAAGGTTTTTCAGCAGCTGAGCCCAACAAGTAGCTAGCAGACAGATGCTGCAGGAGGCTGGACTCAGGGAAAGTTGGCCATTTCAGCACATCTTCACCCAGGACCAGTGTGGGTAAAAGTCAGCCTAGGATATCAGCTTGGTATTTTTATGTACACTTGGGCCTAGCAGAGGTAGCCACAAACTCTGGATTGCATGTAGCCCAAGAAGGTTACTGAAGGTCAGTCACAGGCAGTCTCTCCCACTGCTATGTCTTGAGTTCCTACTAAATGGGCCCAGGGATGGCACATCCAGGAACCAACTGAGAAATCATTAGTTCAGGACCTAACAACCCTTGTTAGTGTGGCATCCTAAAAGAAACCTCCTCACGGCTGGCACTGCTGAGGCGAATTTTCCTCTGTGATCAGCATCAGCACAGCAACTCATGTGCATTGGATAGAGTGGAGCTTCACAGTCAGCCGGCCTGGGCACTGGATATTCTGTCTTCTAAACTACATTCCACAAAAGTAAGGGAGGCTTGGAGGATGAATATTTAACATGTGGGTCCCTGTGAATCTATTGTTGGTTGTGGTTGAGGGCCTTAGCCACCTATCGGAGGGGCACAGTCAGCCCCAGGAGAGGATTCTCTCAGTCTTTCCTCCTGAGACCAAGTTCTCACCAGATGAAAGAACTTCTGCAAAGGGGAGGGGAGGTTCGGCCACTCTTGGTTTGAACCTGCTGCTCACCCTGTTGGGGAGAAATAATACTTGAGTATCGAGCCATGAATGAGCGATCAAGCTCCGGAGTAGAGGCCACATTTCCTGTACTGAGTTTCTGACCAAGAGAACCCTGAAATAGGGGGTCCCACAAACATTGTATTCACAACCTCAGCTGCCCTAAACCACCAAGCATGCAACCTGTAGAGGGGTTGGTTAGGGGGAGGCCAATCTGAGCCCACATTACAGTCTTATTACAGAAAACTATGTGAGAAGACCAGGTAGGTGCAAGAGGAGGAGGAGCAGCTAAAAAGTGGAGATAAATCTTACAGAGCTTGGGGCTTCCACGGAGCTGCTGTCATAGCTAAGCAGGAGGAAGCTGATTCATATACACAGGTTGGCCCCTCCCACAGTACTCAAGCAGAGAAAACACAAACACAGACAGCTAAAAGTGCAGTAGATGCACACTGGTAGCCTACAGCAGGTAACAAACAAGAGCTGACACCAACCGAAGTCAAATTAGAGCCAACACTATTGGTAGTGAGTGGCAGACAGCACCAACATTGACTCAACTACCTACAGAAGCAGCACACCCAAAAATGGAGTCAAACAGGCACCAGAAACTGTGGAAAATAAATACATCCCACATAACAGACATTGCACAGTGTGTAATACACATGACCAAAGTTGACCCTTAGAGAAAGCCAGCCTGAAGGGATAACCATACCCATGAAAGGACCAATTTCATCTAATACAAGACGTAAAATAGTACCCTTAAGAAGCATTTTTAGAACAAGTAAAAAAATGGCCTAGAGAATAGTACCATTGAGGCAATCTTCTTCATAAAGAATTTTTCCACAAAAATTTCAAAGTCAGACAGTGCTACCTAATACACAGACAAAATTGGCAGACAGAGAAATGCAACCCAAACGAATCAACAAGAGAAATCCCTAGAAAAAAAAACAATGAGATAGAAATAACCAAACTACCAGATGTAGAGTTTAAAACTAACTTTTAGGATGCTCAAGGATCTCAGAGTACCAATGGGTAAACATTATAGGCACCTAAGTAACAAGATAGCAAACAAACAAATACACTGAAATCATAGGATCCATCCATGTTGTTGTAAATGATCCACCTTGATAACAATATACTGAGTGAAATAAGTAATTCAGAACTAAGAACTATATGATTCCATACATAGGTGGGACATAAAAATGATACTCAGAGACATAAACAAGAGGGTGGTGGTTATCGGGGGGTGGTAGGAGAGGGGCACAAAGAAAGCCAGATAGAAGGCAACAGAAGACAATTTGACTTTGGGTGATGGGTATGCAACATAATCAAATGTCAAAATAATCTGGAGATCTTTTCTCTGAACATGTACCCCTGATTTATCAGTGTCACCCCATTAAAATTAATAATAATAAAAAATTAAAAAAATAAATCATAAGAAGGAACCAATCAGAAATGAAGAGTGCACTAAAAGGAATTAACAGCAGGCTGAATAAAGCAGAGAATCAAACCAGTAATTTAGAGGACAAGATAAACAAAAGCACAGAAGCAGAGAAGCAAAAAGAAAAGAGGCTCAAAAAGTCCGAGGAAACTCTAAGAGAGCTCTGAAAACATGAAGAGAAACAATATCCACATCACAGGGTTTCTGAAGGAGAAGAAAACAAACAAGAGATAGAGAACCTGTTTGGGGAAATTATAGCTGAAAAATTTCCCTAAATTGATGAAGGAAAAATTCACACAAGTTCAAGAAGCATAGAGAGTCTCATTAAAGAAAACCCAAGGAGGCTTACAGCAAGACACCTCCTAATTAAAGTGCTAAATTTAAGAGACAACATATGAATACTAAAGGCTGCAGAGAAAAGCAGTTCATTACCTACAAAGAATCTTCCAGAAGGATGAAACCCAACTTCTCAACAGAAACACTGGAGGCCAGAAGGGATTGGCAAGAAATATTCAAAGTGGTACAAAACAAGAACCTACAACCAAGCCTTCTTTATCCACCAAGGTTATCATTTAAAATTGAAGGATAAATAAAAAGGTTTCCCAGACAAAAACAAAAACAAAAATCAAGGACTTTATTACAACTGAAGCAGTAGTAAAAGAAATGTTAAGGGGTCTGTCATAAAAAGAGTGAAGGGAAAAAATCTAAAAAAGGAGGATTGTAGAGGTAAAGAATAAAATGGCAATAATACATATAAATAATAACCTTAAATGTAAATGGATTAAATGTTCCAATCAAAAGACATACGGTAGCTGCAGGGATAAGAAAACAGAACCTGTACATATTGTTGTCTAAAAGAGACCACCTCAGAACAAAAGATACACTAGTGCAGCGGTTCTCAACTCTAGACTTAAAGTGAAGGGATGGAAAAAATTATTCATGCAAATAAAAATTTAAAAAAAAATCTCAGGCCTGACCTGTGGTGGCGCAGTGGGATAAAGCGTCGACCTGGAACACTGAGGTCGCCGGTTCGAAACCTTGGGCTTGCCTGGTCAAGGCACATATGGGAGTTGATGCTTCCTGCTCCTCCCCCTTCTCTCTCTCTCTCTGTCTCTCTCTCTCACTCCTCTCTCTCTAAAAAAAATCAATAAATAAAATATTTAAAAAAAAAATCTCAGGTAGCAATACTTATATCAGACAAAAAAGACTTTAAAACAAAGGGATAAAGAGGGTCACTACATAATTATAAAGGGAGCAATCCAACAGGAGGATTTAACTATTAAAAATATTTATGCATCTAATACAGGAGCACATAAATATATAATCCAGGTTTTGATGGACATGAAGGGACAGATAGACAGCAATACTATATTATTGGGGGATTTTAGTACTTTATTAAAATAAATGTACAATCATCCAGACAAAGAATTAACAAAGAAACAGTAACCTTAAATGACACACTAGATCAACTGGATTTCATAGATATCTTCAGAACCTTTCACCCTAAAGCAGCAGAATATACATTCTTTTCAAGTGCTCATTGTATATTTTCTAGGATAGAATACATGTTAGGACACAAAACGAGTCTCAATAAACTTGAGAAGTTTTAAATCATATCATATCTGATCACAATGGCATAAAAATAGAAATCAACTACAATAAAAAAACTGGAAAATATTCAAATACTTGGAGGCTAAATAGCATATTATTAAATAATGAATGGGTTAACAATGAGATCAGGGAAGAAATAAAAAGTTTCCTTGAAGCAAACCAAAATAAATATACAACAACTTAAAACTTGTGAGACACAGCACAGCAGTCCTGATAGGAAAGTTCATAGTATTAAAGATATACCTTAAGAAGCAAGAAAAGCTCAAATAAACAACTTAACCTTGCATCTAAAAGAACTAGAAAAAGAACAGCAAATAAAGCCCAGAGGAAGTATAAGGAAGGAAATAATAAAGATCAGAGTGGAACTAAATGACATAGAGGCTAAAAAAAAAAAAATACAGCAGATCAATGAAACTAAGAGATTGTTTTTAGAAAAGATAAACAAAATTGATAAAACTTTAACCAGATTCATTAAAAAAGAGAGAGAGAGAGAGAGGAGTCCAATAAAATTAGAAATGAAAGTGGAGAAGTAACAACTGACACCACAGAAATATAAAGGATTTTAAGAAAATACTACAAAGATCTGTATGCCAAAATCTGGACAACTTGGGAAAAATGGATAAATTTCCAGAAACATAATCTTCCAAAACAAAATCTGGAAGAATCAGAAAACCTAAACAGACCAATTACAACAAATAAAATGGAAACAGTTATCAAAAACTCCCAGCAAAAAAAGTCTTAGACCAGATGGCTTCACAGGTAAATTTTACCAAATATTCAAAGAACTAACACCTATCCTTCTTAAGTTATTTCCAAAAATTTAAAAGTAGAAAAGTCTTCCAAGCTCCTTTTAGGAGGGAAGCATAATTATCATTCCAAAACCAGGTAAAGACACTACAAAGAAAGAAAACTATAGGCCAGTGGTTGGCAAACCATGGCTCATGAGCCACATGTGGCTCTTTGGCCCCTTAAGTGTGGCTCTTCCACAAAATACCATGTGCGGGCACTACCTCAATAAGGATTGTACCTACCTATATAGTTTAAGTTTAAAAATTTTGGTTCTCCAAAGAAATTTCAATCATTGTACTGTTGATATTTGTCTCTGTTGACTAATGAGTTTTCCAACCAGTGCATAGGCCAATAGCTCTGTTAAAATTCTCAACAAAATATTAGTTAACCAGATTCAGCAATATATAAAAAAATCATACATCATGATCAAGTGAGATTTATTCTGAGAAGGCAAGGCTGGTACAATATTTGCAAATCAGTAAACTTGATTCATCACTTAAAAAATGAAAAATAAAAATCACATATAAATAGATATAGAAAAAGCATTTGATAAAATCCAGCATCTATTTATGATCAAAACTCTCAGCAAAGTGAGAATAGAGGAAACATACCTCAACATGATAAAGGCCATTTATGAAAAACCCACAGCCAACATCATACTCAATGGGCAAAAATTAAAAGCAATATCCTTAAGATCAGGAACAAGGCAGGGCTACCTCCTTTCACCACTCTTCAACATAGTTCTGGAAGTCCTAGCCACAGCAATAAGACAACAAGAAGAAATAAAAGGCATCCAAACTAAAAAAGAAAAAGTAAAACTATCATTATTCAATGATGACTTCTTACTGGACATAGAAAACCCTAAAGTCTCAGTCAAAAAACTACTAGACCTGATACATATATTTGGCAAGGTGGCAGGATATAAAATTAAAATTCATAAATCAGTGGTATTTTTATACACCATCAATAAACTGTCTAAAAGATAAATTAAGGAAACAATCCCCTTCACTATTGTAATAACAAAAAAATAAAATACCTGGGAGTAAATTTAACCATGGAGGTAAAAACTTGTACTGGGAAAATTATAGGACATTGAAAAAAGAAATCATGGAAGATACAAACAAGTGGAAGCATATACCATGTTCATGGATAGGAAGTGTAACTATCATTAAAATGTCTATATTACCCATAGCAATCTTTAATAGGAATTGCCAATGCAGTTCCTATTAAAATATCAATGGCATACTTCAAAGAGATAAAACAAAATTTTCAAAAATGTGTATAGAATGGAAAAAGAACATCAATAGCTTCAGCAATCTTGAAAATAAAGAATGAAGTGGGAAGTATCACACTTCCTGATATCAAGTTATACTACGGTGTTGGAAGATGCCCGCGCAATGCCCGAGTTTGCGTCCCCAGCCTGGTGGCTTCGGCTTCAGCCCGCACGCGCGTACGCGCGCCGCTGCTCAATGGGAAAGAGGGAGGTGAACCTGGCCAGGGGACTAGTGGGGAGCTCCGGGGAGCAGAACGATCGGACTCAGAAGGGACTTTAGAGATAACGAACGACAAAATACAAAACCTACCCACAAATGAGGCATGATGGGAAGGCAAGGGACTGGCCCAGGGTCACGCAGAATCCATGCTGGGACGGACCCCAACTTCCCATTCAGGATCCTTTTTTGGTTCATTCTCCCCACTTCCTCTGGGAAGTCCCCTCCCTGCTTTTGCTCTGCCCTGCGCAGCAGATGCGCCTACCCCAACCTCCCCCGGGACTCTGCCGTCGCCCTCACTGACCCGTGGCTTAGGGTCTGGGAAATTAAACTGCAAAAAGATAAACATTATTTCCAGTTGGCTTTGGAGGATTAACGCTTGTAATAAAGAGCATTAGCTGGAAAAAAAAAAAAGTTATACTACAAGGCCATTGTAATCAAAACGGCTTGGTACTGGCATAAGAACAGGCATACATATCAATGAAACAAAACAGAGAACTCAGAAATAAATGCTTTATGTTCAATTAGTATTTGACAAAGGATGTAAGAAGCATACAGTGGAGTAAAGACATTCTCTTTAATAAAAGGTATTGGGAGAGACCAGAAGATGGCGACAGAGTAGGTTCACGTACCACCAGCCACCTCCCAGTACCAAATGGGATTACACCTTAATTTAAGAACAATCATCTTGAAAAACCAATTTAGGACTAAAGGAAGAGAACTTTATAACCAAAAATCACAGAAGAAGCCACAATGAAATTGGTAGGAAAGGCGGGGATGTGAAAAGGGCTGCACTGCTCCCAGGAGTGAGCAGTGGCAGAGGGTCTGCAGGGACCCTCACTGTGGGAAGAGTGTCACTGAGGGGTGTGGATCTGAAGCCCCAGGCCTGAAGCCCCAGCTTAGAGCTCCAGAGCCTAGAAGAGGCACATGGACAGGATTAAACTGAGAAAAGAGCCGGGTTACTGTCTGTGAGAAAGAGACAGAACTCTTAGACCAGCAATTCTCAACCTGTGGGTCACGACCCTGGCGGGGGTTGAATGAACCACAGGTTGAGAACCTCTGTCTTAGACCCAGGATCCTTCTTAAAGGGCCTGCAGAGAAAACCTGCTTCACAGCCACTTACCTGGGGCTCTGGTAGTGGGGAGAGCTGAGAGGACTGGAGTTGCAAGAAGAGAGTGGAAACTCAGAGGTCCAGGCAGAGACACTGTGGGGGAAGGCCAGTCCTCTTCTGAGTTATTCCCCAGTACTGAATTGGCCATTTTTCCTGGAAGAAGCAAAATCTTTCAGTGGCACCAGCAAAGGGAAGCAATTACCCTGCCCACCGGAGTCTTTCCTGCTTCAGTCAGGGAAAAGGGTAGCTTAAAAACAGGGATCGCGCCCTGGCCAGTTGGCTCAGCAGTAGAGCGTCGGCCTAGCGTGCGGAGGACCCGGGTTCGATTCCCGGCCAGGGCACACAGGAGAAGCGCGCATTTGCTTCTCCACCCCTCCGCCGCGCTTTCCTCTCTGTCTCTCTCTTCCCCTCCTGCAGCCAAGGCTCCATTGGAGCAAAGATGGCCCGGGCGCTGGGGATGACTCTGTGGCCTCTGCCTCAGGCGCTAGAGTGGTTCTGGTCACAACATGGCAACGCCCAGGATGGGCAGATCATCGCCCCCTGGTGGGCAGAGCGTCGCCCCTGGTGGGCATGCCGGGTGGATCCCGGTCAGGCGCATGCGGGAGTCTGTCTGACTGTCTCTCCCTGTTTCCAGCTTCAGAAAAATGAAAAAAAAAAAAAAAAAACAGGGATCGCATCAGGGACAGAGATTTTGGGTCCTGAGGCCTGAGTTACACCACCTACCCCATGCTGCTGAGTATTAGACAGAGGGCAGGCAGGCCAGCAGCGGTGGCCTGTGGTGGTGGAGTGGGGACAGTGGCACACCCAGCAGCGGTTGCTGGCAGGCAGACCACACCTCTGGATTTCAGAGGCCACACACGTTGGACTCCAGTGGCCATACCCTAGTGAGGTTTGAAAAAAAAAGTCTGGACAGAATGACACCTGAGGCCAAGGGGCAAGCCACACCCACTACACTTCATAATCCCTGAATTAACATGCTGAGTCCAACAAGCAGTGAGCAGTTAGACAGCAGAAAGTGGGACTCAGAGGAACTTGAGCTTTTAAGCAGAATATCCCAGACCAAGAGAAGATAAAGCCAGCCTAGGATTGCAGCTGATATTTTCGATGGCACCTGGGCCCAGCAGAGGCAGCCACAAACTTTGGATTGCTTGTGGCTCCAAGAAGGTTGCTAAGGGCCAGTCATAGGCAGTGAAACCCAGTGGTCTGTGCTAGGTTCCTGCCAGAGAGGTCGAGGGCTGGCACATCCAGTGGCCAGGTGCGAGAGTATCCGTTGAGGACCTAAAAACCCTTGTTAGAGTGGTATCTTAAGGAAGGGCTACTCACACCTGACCCAGCTAAGGTACAGAAAACATTGACACAAACAGTAAAAAGAACAGTAAATGAAGACAAGTATCACACAGTGGAATACAAATAACATCTGATGCCAACCCAGGAAAATCTAGAAATAAGACAACTAGAAGCTTGAGGCAGACAACACCAACCTTAGACTGAGCTGGCTACACAAACAGCACATCTAAAGGGAGATTCTATACACAGACAAAATGGGAAGACAGAGAAGTGCAATTCAAAAGAATCAACAAGAGAAATCCCCAGAAAAAGAATTAAGTGAGAGGGAATAACCAAATTACTGGATGCAGAGTTTAAAACAATGATTTTCAGGATGCTGAAGGATCTTAGAGCAACAATGGATAGAAATTATGAGCAAATAAATAAAAAGATATCAATCATCAAAAAGGTCTTTGAGATCATAAAAAAGAATCAGTCAGAAATTACAAATACAATATCAGAAATGAAGAATGGACTAGAAGGAAATAACAGCAGGCTGGATGAAGCAGAGGACCAAAACAGTGATTTAGAGGACAAGATAAACAAAAACACAGAAGCAGAGCAGAAAAAAAAGGCTCAAAAAGTCTAGGGAAACTCAAGAGAACTCTATTACAACACGAAGAGAAACAACATCCATTTCATAGGGGTTCGTGAAGGAGAAGAAAAAGAACAAGTGATAGAGAACTTGTTTGAAGAAATCATAGCTGAAAACTTACCTAAATTGATGAAGAAAAAAGTAACACAAGTTCAAGAAGCACAGACAGTCAGTCCCATTAAAAAGGAACCCAAGGAGGACTACACCAAGACACATAATAATTAAACAACAAAATTCAGAGACAAAAAAGAATACTAAAAGCTCCTCTAACTACCTACAAAGAAGCCCCAATAAGAATGACATCTGACTACTAAACAGAAACACTTGAGGCCAGAGGGATTGGCAAGAAATATTCATAGAGATGCAAAACAAGAACCTAAACCAAGATATCTTTATCCAGCAAGGCTATCCTTTAAAATAGAAGGAGAAATAATAAGCATCCCAGACAAAAAAGAACTCAAAGAATTCATTACAATCAGACCAATACTAATTGTAAGAAATGTTGTAAACAAAGCAAAGGAAAAAAAATCTAGAAAAAGAGGGTTTTAGATTTAAAGAAAGAAATGGCAATAAACAACTATATATCAATAATAACCTTAAATGTAAATGGTTTAAATGCCCCAACCAAAAGACAGGGTAGCTGCATGGATAAGAAAACAGGACTCATACATATGTTGTCTAAAAGAGACCCACCTCAAAACAAAAGATACACATAAACTGAAAGTGAAGGGATGGAAAAAAATATCTCATGGAAACGGAAATGCAAAAAAGCTAGGGTAGCAGTACTTATATCTGACAAAATAGACTTAAAACAAGGACTATATAATAAGGGATAAAGAAGGTTAATACATTATGACAAAGGGAGCAATCCAACAGGAGAATATAACCATTGTAAATATCTATGTGCCTAACATAGGAGCACCTAAAATATATTAAGCAGATTTTGATAGACATAACGATGAGATCAACAGCAATACTATATTAGTAGGAGACTATAATACCCCACAAACATGAAGGGATAGATCCTCCAGTCAAAAAATTAACAAAGAAACAGTGCCTTTAAATGACACATTGATCAACTGGATTTAATACATATTTTTAGAACTTTCATCCCAAAGCAGCAGAATATACATTCCGTTCAACTGCTCATGGTACATTCTCTAGGTCAGGCCACATGTTAGGACACAAAACAAGTCTCAATAAATTTAAGAAGATTGAAATTATATCAAACATCTTCTCTGATCACAATGGCATAAAACTAGATATCAACTACAATAGAAAAACTGAAAAACATTCAAACATTTGGAGGCTAAATAGCATGTTATTAAATAACGAATGGATTAACAATGAGATCAAGAAAGAAATCAAAAGTTTCCTTGAAACAAATAAAATGAAATTACAACACTCAAAATCTATGAGACACAGCAGAAGAAGTCCTGAGAGGGAAGTTCATGCCATTACAGACATACCTTATAAGCTAGAAAAACGTCAAATAAACAACTTAACACTCCGTGTAAAAGAACTAGAAAAAAACAACAACAAATGAAGCCCAGAGGAAGTAGAAGAAAGGAAATAATAAAGAACAGAGCAAAAATAAATTACATACAAGATATAAAAAATACAAATATCAATGAAACCAAGAGCTGGTTCTTTGAAAAGGTAAATAAGATTCATGTACATTTAACCAGAGCTCACCAAGGAAAAAAGAGAGAGAACACAAATAAATAAAATTAAAAATAAAAGCGGAGAAGTAACAACTGACACCGCAGATATACCAAGGATTGTAATAAAAAATTATGAAGATCTGAATGCCAAAAACCTAGACAACCTAGGAGAAATGGATAAATTCATTGAAACATATAATCTTTCAAAAATCAATCTGGAAGAATCAGAAAACTTAATCAGGCTGATAACAACAAATGAAACTGAAACAGTTATTAGAACCCCCCCCCCAAATTCCTGAACCTGACGGCTTCACAGGCGAATTTTACCAAATATTCAAAGAAGAAATAACACCTATTGCTCTCGAGCTATTTTAAACTATTCAACAAGAGGGAAGACTTCCAAACTCCTTTTATGAGGCAAGCATAATCCTCATTCCAAAACCAGGAAAAGACACTACAAAGAAAGAAAACTATAGGCCAATAGCCCTGATGAACTTAAATGCTAAAATTCTCAACAAAATATTAGAAAACCAAATCTAGCAATACATGAAAAAGTCATACATCATGATCAAGTGGGTTTTATTCTGTGGAGGCAAGGCTGGTACTGGTACTATATTTGCAAATCAATCAACATGATTCATCACATAAATAAAAGAAAGGATAAAAATCACATGATAATATCAATAGATTAAGAAAAAGCATTTGATAAAATCTAGCACCCATTTATGGTCAAAACTCTCAGCAAAGTGGGAATACAGGAAACATACCTCAACATGATAAAGGCCATCTATGACAAACCCACAGCCAACATCATACTCAATGGGCAAAAATTAAAAGCAATCCCCTTAAGATCAGGAACAAGGCAGGTATGGCCCCTTTCACCACTCTTATTCAACATAGTGCTGGAAGTCCTAGCCACAGCAATCAGACAAGAAGAATAAATAAAAGGCATCGAAATTGGTAAGGAAGAAGAAAAACTATCATTATTTGCTGATGACAAGATACTGTACATAGAAAATCCTAAAGTCTCAGTCAGAAAACTACTAGACTTGATAAATAAATTTGGCAAGGTGGCAGAATACAAAATTAATATTCAGAAATCAGTGGCATTTTTATACACCGTCAATAACTGTCTGAGTAAGAAATTAAATACCCTTTCCTGAAGGGAAACAATACCCTTCACTATTGCAACAACAACAACAACAACAAAAAATAAAGTACCTATGAGTAAATTTAACACAGGAGGTAAAAGACTTGTACTCAGAGAGTTATATGACATTGATAAAAGAAATGAAGGAGGATACAAACAAGTGGAAGAATATACCATGTTCATGGATAAGAACAATAAACATCATTATAATGTCTATATTATCCAAAACAATCTATAAATTCAATGCAATTCCTATTAAAATACCAATAACATACTTCAAAGATATAGAACAAATATTCCAAAAATTTATATAGAACCATAAAAGAACATGAATTACCTCAGCAATCTTGGAATGGAAGAATAAAGTGGGAGGTATCACACTTTCTGATATCAATATACACTACAATTCCATAGTACTCTAAACAGCTTGGTACTGGCATAAGAGCAGGCATACAGATCAATGAAAAAGAACAGAAAACCCAGAAATAGACCCACACCTTAATGGTCAATTGATATTTGACAAAGGAGGTAAGAGCATACAATGGAGTAAAGAGAGTCTCTTTAACAAATGATGTTGGAAAAAATGGACAGGTACATGCAGAAAAATAAAACTAGAACACTAAATTACACCATACACAAAAATTAACTTAAAATGGATAAAACACATCAATGTAAGTCATGATAATATAAACATCTTGGAAGAAAACTCTCTGACACCTCTTGTAGCAATATCTTTGCTGATTTATCTCCATGGGCAAGTGAAATAAAGGACAGGATGAACAAAGGGACTATATCAAGGTAAAAATCTTTTGCACAGCAAAAGACAATATTAACAAAATAAAAAGACAACCCACACAATGGGAGAACATATTTGCAGTATGGCTGATAAGGGGTTAATAACAAAAATTTATAAAGATTTTGAAAAACTCAACACTAGGAAGGTAAACAATCAAATTGAAAAATAGGAAAAAGAACTGAACAGACACTTCTCCAAAGAAGACATACAACTGGCCAATAGGCATATAAAAAAATGTTGAACATCACTAGTCATTAGATCAGTGGTTCTCAAAGTGTGTGCCAGGGCTCACACTGGTGTACCCTAGAAGATTTCCTGGTGTGTCCTATAGTATTCCATAAAAATATATGCCTGTTGGGGACCAATAAACCAACAGGGTTTTTGGAGTTTAGATTTTTGGGGGGACAGAGGTGTGGAGAACTGTCTGTAAGCTGACAGTCTGCCCAACCCCCACCTCATTTGCCTGATTAGGTTGCAAAAGGCTGTTAAGCTGTGGTGCTGGACTGTTTACATTACCCCCCATGTTCTCCAGAAAGAATGGAGGCAAGTTTCTTATATCCTTTGTTTGGTGTAAAGTTAAGATGACATGTATGGTGGGGGTTTTCTGCACTCAACACAATTAAGAGTAAAAAGAGTCTGACCAGGCAGTTGGCACAATGGATAGAGTGTTGGATTGGGATCCGGAGGACCCAGGTTCGAGACCCCGAGGTTGCCAGCTTGAGAGTAGGCTCATCTGGTTTGAGCAAAGCTCACCAGCTTGGACCCAAGGTCACTGGCTCGAGCAAGGGGTTACTGGTCTGCTGAAGGCCCACGGTCAAGGCACATATGAGAAAGCAATCAATGAACAACTAAGGTGTCGCAATGAAAAACTGATGATGCTTCTCATCTCTCTCCCTTCCTATCTGTCTGTCCCTATCTATCCCTCTCTCTGACATTCTCTCTGTCTCTGTAAAAAAAAAAGAGTAAAATGACTGAAATTATTCAATGTATTGACGAGGAAATGAGAGTTTGCCTTTCACATATATACCCAAACATTGAAGAAATCACTAGGACACATCAGGCTCATGTTTCTCATAAACACAAACATGAAAAAACTGAACACATTTGTGCCAGGACCTGCTGAATTTACTAAATCTTACTAAGAATGTATCTCTATATATAAATAGATAACTTTTGTCGTTTTTTAATCCTCTTTTTTACAAATTCTAAAAAGCATAACTCAAAAAATGTAACATAAAATTGTGTTTTTTTATTTTATTTTACTTATTTATTTGTTTTTAGAGTTTATTTATTCATTTTAGAGAGAGGGGCCAGAGAGAGAGAGAGAAGAGAGGGAGCAGAAAGTATCAACTCCCATATATGCCTTGACCAAGGAAGCCTGGGGTTTTGAACCAGCGACCTCAACATTCCAGGCCAATGCTTTACCCACTGCGCCACCACAGGTCAGGCTAAAAGTGTTTTTTAATGTCAGAATAAATTTAACTTTGTCATATTTATTTTGTTTAATTACTATAAAAGCATGCTTGGACTTTATATTTTTTTCTTTAATATTTGACTTAATTATTATAACATTTCTCAGAAATTTGTATATAGTGCACCAACAATTATTTGTAAGATTTTAAATGCGCCCTGACTTCAAAAATTTGAGAGCCACTGCGTTAGAGAAATGCAAATTAAAACCACAATGAGATACTACTTCATAACTGTGAGAAAGGCACTCATTAACAAAACAACACACGATAAGGGCTGGCAAGGGTGTGGAGAAAATGAAACCCTCCTGCACTGCTAGTGGGATTGCAAACTTTTGCAGCCACTGTGGAGAACAGTAAGGCATTTCCTCAAAAAATTAAAAGTGGAAATGCCTATTGACCCAGCTATCCAAGTTTTAGGAATATATCCTAAGAACACCAAATCACTGACTCAAAGAAGATATGCACCCCCATGTTTATTGCAGCATTGTTTACAATAGCCAAGATCTGGAAACAGCCCAAGTGTCTGTCAGTAAAGAGTGGATTAAAAAGCTGTTGTACATATACACAATGAAATACTACTCAGCTGTGAAAAAGAAGAAAATCTTACTTATTGCAATGGCATGAATGGACAGGCAGTAAGCCTGTCCTTTCTCCAATAAGCCAGGCAGAGAAAGACAAATATCATATGATCTCACTTATATGTGGAATCTAATGAACACAGTGAACTGAGGAATGGAATAGAGGCAGAGGGGGGGTCACAGAGAGCAGAGGTACAGCTGTCAGAAGGAAGGAGGATGAAAGGATGGGATCAGAAAAGGTGAAGAGATTAGTGAAGTTATATATATATATATAACACATATATACAGATCAAAGGATGGCAAATCCCAAAGGGAGGGGCGATGAAAATTAGAGAGGGGGGGGAAAGGGGATGTAATGGAAGGTGGTGGGGATGAGGGTGTTATATCAAGTGGGACACTTGAATCCATGTTAACACAATAAATTAAAATTAATTAAAAAATTTAAAAATTCAGTGATTTTATTATGCAATTTGTTTGTAAAATATATATTATATAAGAATCATAGAACTATGCTTATTTAATAATAATGCTATATATGTATTTGTTATTCTTAAATCTTTACATTTAAAGTAAATATTAAGATGTAGAGCATAATTAAGCTATTTTATTTTCTATTCACTTTGTTTCTCATTACTCTGTTTTTCTTTTCTTACCTTACAATAAGACACATGGGCATTTTTAAGAAAGTCCATTTTTACTGAGGTATAATGTTTATAAATATAACTCATAGTATAGCTTTTTATAAATTCACCTATACCTTTCCTATTTAATTTATAGCTTTTTAATTGTCATGTACATGTATACATATCACAGTTTACTGGTGTCAACACTTCAACAAGTTCGAGTAAATTTGAGAAAATTTACTTTCATTTAGGTCATTTTGTCCTTCCTTTAAATATAGAGTGGGGCTGAAATGGATAACAATCTAGAAACGTACAATCTTCTACAACTGAATTAGAAAGAATCAGAGAATCTGAATAGACAAATTAATACCAGTGAAATGGAAGCAGTTATAAACAAACAAACAAAAAACTCTTAACAAACAAAAGTCCTGAACTGGTTGGAATCACAGGTAAAGTTTCCTAAACATTCAAAGAATAATTAAAACCTATCCTTCTCAAACTACTCGAAAAAATCTAAGCGGAGGGAAGACTCCCAAGCTTATTTTAATAGGCCAGCATTATGCTAATTCCAAAACCAGATTCAGACACTACAAAGAAAGAAAGTTATAGGCCAATATTCCTGATAAACATAGATGTTAAAATTGTAAAAAAAATATTAGCAAACTGGATCCAGCAATACCTTAAGAAGGTCACAGCCTGATCAGGAAGTGGCGCAATGGATAGAGCATCAGTCTGGGACAAATTGGACCCAGGTTCAAAACCCCAAGGTTACCGGCTTGAGTGTGGGCTCAACCGACTTGAGCGTGGGGTTGCTGGCTTGAGCGTAGGATCATAGATATGACTCCATGGTCACTGGCTTGAGCCCAAAATATCTGGCTTGAGTCCAAGGGCACTGGCTTGAGCAAGGGGTCACTGGCTTGGCCGAAGCCTCCAATCAAGGCACATATGAAAAAGCAATCAATGAACAACTAAGGTGATGCAACAAAGAATTGATGCTTCTCATCTCTCTTCCTTCTGCTCTGTATGTTCCTGTCTGTCCCTCTTTCTGTCTTTCTCTCTGTCTCTACTGGTAAAAAAAAAAAGTCATACACCATAATCAAATTGGATTTATTCTGGGGACGCAATGTTGGTACAGCATCTGAAAATCAATAAATGTGATATATCACATAAACAAAATGAAAGGTAAAAATCATATGATTATATCAATAGAGGCAGAAAAAGCATTTGATAAAATCTAGCATCCATTTATGATCAAAACTCTCAAAAAGTGGGAAAAGAGGGAACATAGCTCAATGTAATAAAGATCATACATGACAAACCCACAGCAAACATCATAGTCAATTGGCAAAAACTACAAATGTTTCCCTTAAGATCAGGAACAAGACAAAGATGGCTACAATCACAAATCTTATTCAATACTAGCTGTACCCGGCCATGCATTGCTGTGGCTCAGTCTGATTAAATGGAAAAGAAAGAAAAGAGAAAGCGCACGTTTCTAATGTGTTTAATTTCACAATGCTTGTGGGTATACAATATTTTTTGTTGTTCCATTGTCTGTGCAGATATAGAGATTGTCTGGTTTGCTGACTCTAGAACACACAACATATAATTGTCCATGTGAGAAGCAATCCGTGTCTAGATCCAAACCGCACAATTCTAAATATTGGCCCTGAGCTTTATTGATGATGATTGCAAACGCCGATTGAATTGGGAATTTCAATCTCTTAAAATGAAATGGCATATCCATTGGTATCATAGGAATGCAAGGAATGAGGACATCTTCACCTTTGAAAGTTCCTGTCCAGATTGTTGCTTCTATGATGTTGCTCATTAATTTTTTTACTGCAAGCCATGTGCTGTTGCAAAGCTTTGGCTGGTCGATATTTCACAACATGATAATTGGCACACCAATTTTCAATTGCAGTATGTGCAGTGGCATCCCTGGCAAATCAAGTGAATTCAAAAATTCTGTTGGATAATTAACCACTTCATCTGCTTCCACAACAGTGTCAACGGACTTGTATGTGACTGCCTCGCTTTGAATGTTAGACTGAATAATATTGTTAAGTTCGTAGACATCTTTGTTCTTGGCCACAAGAATAGCTTGTTCACTCAGCCAATCGTGATTCTTATAATTGGTTTGAAGACTGGGAAATACTTTTTCAACCAATTCTTATTTTGACATCACTAAATTGCAGAAGTTATGAAGCTATGAAATTTGTCCTGAGGTCAGATCAACTGGCACCTTTCTGTTCCCAATTTCCAGCAATTGATGGAAGAATATCTCAGCTGATTGATCGTTTAGCAGCTGGAAATGCATATTTGTAGTTAATTTTAATGTCTTTATGTGTCGCCACAAAAAAATATTCCACAAAAAAATATTTCAGGCAAGCATTTATTTCATCCACTGGTGTCAATTGAGGAATTACAGGTAATGTTTGCCTGATATCTCCTGCAAGCAATATTAATGCGTTCCTAAATGGCCTGATGTTTCCACGCAAATCTTGCAATGATCGATCAAGAGCCTCAAGCGATTTTTTGTGCTCCATTGTGCATTCATCCACTGACCTGTGGTGGCGCAGTGGATAAAGCATTGTGCATTCATCCCAAACAATAAGTTTGCATTTCTGCAATACTTTTCCCATGCCAGATGCTTTGGAAATGTTGCACGTGGAAGTTTCAATGAATTGCATGTTCAATGGCAATTTCAAAGTGGAATGAACAGTTCTTCCACCTGGTAGTAATGTTGCAGCAATTCCGGCTATGTCATTTTGGGATTGAATTGCTGCCAGAATCAATCTAATTAGGAACGTTTTACCAGTTCCTCCTGGTGCATTTAAGAAGATTTCTCCAACCCCGTTATTGACAGTTTGCATTATTTGATCGTAAATGCCTTTTTGCTCAAGTGTTAACTTAGGAATATTTGATTGCACATATGACAAAAGATCACCTGTGTTGTAATTTTGTTCACGACACAATTCTACATCGAATGACACAGCAGCAGGTCAATTCGGTGATGGCATTCCCAATTGATTGAGAACTTTGTTTGAGATTTCTAAGCACAAATCTTCAATCATTATCAATGCTTCATTGTAGATTTCTGCTGTGAAATCCATGTTCATATTTGAATTTTCCTTGTGTATTCGACAGAAAATATCTTCAGCCATGTGCAATTTATATTTCTCCCATAATTGTGTTGGAGATGAAGGGGAGCAGGTGGTCAATATGATTGCAAACAATGCACAAATTTGATTTGGATGTGATGTGTTTCATGCATCATTAATGCATACATTCCAGTGTCGGTCATTCTCCAATAAATTCAGAGCTTGACATGCACTGCGGAAAGTGGCATGTGTAATGCCATTGACAATTCTCAGTTGCTGGAAAGACGTTGGACCAAGCACATTTACCAACAGCATGTGAAGAAAAAAATAGTCATCTTGATTGGGATACATGGTGTACAGTCTGCCTATCATATGTTCTTTGAATAGGCCAGGTTGTCTGTCGACTCACTCTCCTCATTTGCGTCGTTCAAATGATTTTCTACTCACATTTCATATGTAATACGTAGGCACTTCCAAATACAGCAGTGTTTTCACAAACGCATCATTTTGACATAACAAGAAGAAAGCAGTTAACATTGTAGCTGGTGGATTCAGGGCTATTTGTTGCACATTTGCAGCTGTGAAGTAAACTATACTCATGAAATGAACACTACGGTAAATGACACAGCTCAATTCCAATGTAATGTCACATGAAATAATTAAATCAAAATGAAAATAAATAGAAATCTATGAAAATTCAATTTAGCAATGCAATCAAAAACATTGAAATGGAATCATAAAATTGGAAATTTGGAAATAGTAAACGGATTGCAAATCGGAAACATTGAAATGGAATTGTAAAATATTTAGTATAGCGTGTATTGTTTTTATGTCCAACAGTTGGCGCTGTTTTTCAAAAAAAGCATGTTTTTACCTGTCACGGGGGTGACATCTATATAATAGTAGGTATATAAAAACACGCACGTATTCAAATGCAATGTTGTGTCAAAATTTCAAAGCAATCAGTGAAGAACTTTTGGAGATTTAAGATTTTGAACAAAGGAACATTTACATTTTTATTTATATAGATAGTACTGGAAATCTTAAGCATAGCAATCAGACAAGGAGAGGAAATTAAAGACATCTAAATTGGAAAAGAAGTAAAATTTTAATTAATTGCAGATGACATTATACCAAATATGGAGAGCCCTAAAGATTCCACCAAAAATCTACTAGAACTGATAAATTAGTTCAATAAAGTAGCAGGTTACAAAATAAATATCCAGAAATCAGTTTTATTCTTATACACCAGTAATGATCTATCAGAAAAGGAGACTAGGAGAACAGTACCATTCAAAATTGCTCCAAAAAGAATAAAATACCTAAGAATAAATTTAACCAAGGATGTAAAAGATCTTTACTCGGATATTTATAGACACTGAAGAAATAAATTGAACAAGATACAAACAAATGGAAGCATCTACCATCTTCATGAATAGGAAGAATTAATATCATTAAAGTATCCATATTACCCAAAGCAATCTATAGATTCAAAGAAATAACTATCAAGATGGCAATGGCATATTTTATAGAACTAAAACAAATATTCTAAAAATTTATATGGAACCACAAAATACCCTGAATAGTGTCAGCAATCTTGGAAAGGAAGAACAAAGTTGGAGGGATCATGCTACTTGATATCAAAATATACTACAAGGCCACAGTAAACAAAAGAGTATGGTACTGGCATAAAAGCAAACATATAGATCAATGGAACAGAATAGAGTCCAGAAACCAACCCATGCCCATTTGGTCAACTAATATTTGACAAAAGAAGCAATAACATACATGAAGTAAAGACAGTTTACTCAAATACATAAATGGTGTTGGGGAAATTGGACAGCTATGTGAAAAAAATGAAACTAGACCACCCTAATACACTATACACAAGAATAAATTCAAAATGAATTAAAGCTTTAAATATTAGACACAAAACTATAAAAATCCTAGAAGAAAACATAGATAGTAAAATCTTTGGCATTTTTGTAGCAATATTTTTTCCAGATATATCACCTTGGGTAAGGAAATGAGAGAAAAGATAAAGGGCACTATATGAAATTAAAACTTTTGCACAGCAAAGAAAACCATCAACAGTGAAAAGACAACCCACTAAATAGGTGGATATATATACCTATACATCTGGTAAAGAATTAATATCCAAAATTGATAAAGAACTTATGAAACTCAACACCAAAAAACAAACAATCCAATTAAAAAAGGGCAAAGGACCTGAGTAGACAATTCTCTAAGGAGGAAATTCAGTTGGGCAATAGCCATATGAAAAGATGCTTGCCTGATCAGGCAGTGGCACAGTGGATAGAATGTTGGACTGGGACACAGAGGACCCAGGTTCAAGACCCTGAGGTTGCCAGCTTGAGTGCGGACTCATTGGGTTAGAGCAAGGCTCATACCTTGAGCCCAAGGTCGCTGGCTTGAGCAAGAGGTTACTTAGTCTGCTGTAGCCCCAAAGTCAAGGAACATATGTAAAGCAATCAATGAACAACTAAGGAACCACAATGAAGAATTGATGCTTCTCATCTCTCTCCCTTCTTGTCTGTCTGTTCCTATCTGTCCCTCTCTCTGACTCTCTCTGCCAGAAAAAAAAGATGCTCAACATCACTAATCATCATAGAAATGCAAATTAAAACCACAATAAGATATCACCTCACACCTGTCAAAATGGTGCTCATCAATAAATCAAGAAACAACAAGTGTTGGTGAGGGTATGGAAAAAAAAAGAACCCTCACATATTGTTGGTGGTAATGCAGTGGTACAGCCACTGTGAAAAGTTGTATGGGATTATCTAAAAAAAATTAAAAATGAAATTGCCTTTTGATCCAGCAATTCCACTTCTGGGAATGCATCTTTGAATCCCAAAACACGAATTCAAAATAAAATATGAACCCCTATGTTCATTGCAGCATTATTTACAGTAGCTAAGATCTGGAAACAGCCCAACAATAGATAAGTGGATAAAAACCTGCAGTATATATACACAATGGACGACAGTCATCCCTTGCCATACTGCAGTTCACTTTTTGTGGTCTCACTGTATTGTAGATTTTAAAATTGTATATACCTAATTTTGTATCACAGATTTTTCACAATATTACGGAGTTTTCCATAGGTTTAAGAGTTCAGAAAGTGTTTAAGAGTGCAGGAAATGTTTATAAGAGTGTGGGAAAGGTTAATAACAGTGTGGGAAATATTTATAAGAGTGTTGGAAGGGTTTATAAAGTTTTAAAATATATATAAATAGTAAAATAAATATAAGGTTGGTACTTTGCGGATTTTTGTCTATTGCAGGGGGCAGAGCATCGCCCCCAGTGGGCATGCTGGGTGGATCTTGGTTGGGCACATGCAGGAGTCTGACTGTCTTCCTGCTTCTAACTTTGGAAAAATATTTTTAAAAAAGAAGAAAATCTTACCTTTTGTGGCAGCATGGATGGACCTGGAGACATTATGCTAAGTGAAATAAGCCAGTCAGAGAAAGACAGGAACCACATGATTTCACTTATAAGTGGAATCTAATGAACAAAATTAACTAACAAGCAAAACAGAGACAGACTAATATATACAGAGCAGGCTCATAGCTTTTAAGGGGTGGGATAAGTGAGGGAGGTAGAGGAATAGGCAAAAAAGACAAAAATAACTTATGGACATGGATGACTTTGTGGTGATTGCTGAAATGTGGGAGGTGGCAGAGGGTATAGGGGGATAAATGGTGATGAACGAGTACATGACTTGGAGGATTGAATATACAATATAGTGCACAGAGATATGTTATAGAATTGGGCACCTGAAAACTGTATAATTATGTTAACTAGTATCACCCTAATGAATTCAAATACAGTATAATTTTCACAAATAAGTTCTGATTTGTCTGGTAATTTTTCATTGAATTTGTTAAGAGATATCATCAAATAAGTAGCAAATCTAATTTCAGAAAATAATTAAGGTCTCAAATCTATAATCTAAACTTCCAACTTAAGAAATTAGGAAAAGAACATTAAACCCAAGAAAACAAAAGGAAAGGAATAATGATTACAATAAAAGTCACAGAATTGAAAAAATATACAGAAAATATGTGCACTATATTGTATATTCAATTCCCTCAAGTCATGTCCTCATCCATCACCATTTATCCCCCCTATACTCTCTTCCACCTCCCACATCTCAGACTGGTCAAGAAAATAAGAAAGAGGGCATAAACAACCAAAATCAGGACAAAAGAGAGGATATTACTACTGATCATACCAACATTTAAGGGATTATTGGGGATATTATAAACAATATAATGGCAACAAATTAGACAGCTTGGATAAAATGAAAAAATATACTAGAAAGACAAATTCTGAACACTGACTTAGGAAGAAATAGAAAATATGAATATAACTATAACAAAAAATGAGTTATACTTAGAAATTGCTCAAAAAAGAAATTCAGGTCTAGGTGATTTCACTGGTATATTTCATTAAGTAATTCAAAATAATATCAATTCTTCATAATCTCTAGAGAACAGAGGTACAGGGAACACCTCTCAACTCATTCTATGAAATCAGTACTACCTTGATAACAAAGTAGACAGAAACATCACAAGAAAACTAAAGATTTTCAGGGAGATGATGTCAGAGACAGTGTGAGAAATACTCCTGATGTCTCTCCTTGAAATTTCAACAAATTGAACTACTATAATGCATCAGAGGAACTGAAGCTGGGCTTGCAGGTGAACTTGAAAGATCCATGCACTGAACGGAGGTGAGACAGGGTGAAAAGGGGGACCGAAGATAAAATGCATTCACAGTGGGCTTTGGAGAAGAGAGGAGACAAACCTGAAGTGACTGGATATTTTTTTCTCTGCTGGACTATGGGGAGGAGGAAAGCTTTGGCTCTATGGATTTTGAATGAGGAGTATGGAGAGGGAATCATGGAGTGACTGGGCCTTTTTTTTGCCAGGAGGAGTGATGAAATAGAGGGGCAGAATTGGAGATAAACAAAGTGGTCAGAGTGCAGGGTCATAGCCAATGCTCCTGCTGACTTCCTGAAGCTAACAGTCAGCAGAGACATAGAAAGCAAAAATGTAGCCTCCAGCCTCCCAGATTCTGCCTTCCTCACCTCATAGTATGGAGAGTAGCAGAGACAAAATATACAGCTAACTCTCGAAAGCTATTCTCTCCTCTGAAATACAGAGGTGCTCCACGTTCAGTCCCCAGACTTGTTGAAATGTGGGAAGGAGAACCAGGGGCCTTATATCTCCATTGCTAGAGCCAGAAAGCCAGAAAACCAAAGCTGTAAAGCTGAAGCTGTAAGGTCAAAGCCATAAAACCCTCATTAGATGGCCCACCTACCAACACAACTGTGGCCCAGCCTACATGATTGCAACAGAAACATCTCAGTGTAGGAAAGCTCAGGAAATTCAAAGAGCTAAAACTTGCAATACAGAGACACCTACTGGAATAAATCTCCCAAAATTTAAATTTATTTTTTTTATTCCCCCCTTTTTTCCTTCTTACTTTTTCTCTTTTTAATTTCATTTTCTTTAATTTTTATATTTCTTAGTCTTATTTTTTCATGGGTGTTTTGTTTTTGATTTTTTGTTTGCTTTTGATATTTTTTTTGTTTTTTCTTATCATAATTTAAAAATCTTTATAGTTTTTCTTGTATTATTTTTATTTTCATTTTTGTTGTTTTTTTTAGGGTTCTTAACAATATCACTCTCAAATGCCATCAAGGAAGAAGAAATCAAATACCATGCTACATAACACAGAGATGGAGTTTAGAAAGAAAAGACCTCCAGAAAAAAATATCAATCATATGGAAACCCTGGAGATAAATAACAGAAAATTCAAAATTGGAGTTCTGAAAATACTAAGCGAGATGCAAGAAGACATCAACAGGCAAAATAATGAGCTCAGAAAACAAATTAATGAACAAAATTAATACCTCACCAAGGAGATTGAAACTTTAAAAATAGAGATGAAAAACTCAATATATGAATTAAAGCCTAAGGTAGCAAGTTTAGCTAATAGAACAAGCCAGATAAAGGAAAGAATCAGTGACATCAAACATAGGCAACTAGAGATGCTATAGAGAAAAGAGGAGAGACACTCATGAATTAAAAAACAGAGAGATTTACAAAAATTGACTCCATCAGAAAAAGAAATATAAGAATAATGGGCATATCAGAAGAAGAAGAGTGGGAGAAGGAAATAGAGAGCCTATTCAAACAAATAATTGATGAGAACTTCCCAAAACTATGGAAAGAGTTAGAGCCTCGAATCCAAGAAGCAAACAGAATGTTGAGTTACTGTAAAACAAACAGACATGCTTCAAGAAACATCATAAAAAAATTATCAAAAATCAATGACAAAGAAAGAATCCTCAAGGCAGCTAGGGAAAAGAAGAACATAACATATAAAGGAATGTCCATTAGATTATCATCAGACTTTTCAGCAGAAACCCTACAAGTCAGAAGAGAGTGGACCCAAATAGTCAAATCACTGAAAAAGAGGAATTATCAGCCAAGAATACTATATTCATCTAAGTTATCCTTCAGCTATAAAGGAGAAATAAAAACTTTTACAGACATACAGAAGTTAAGGGAATTTATCACCAGAACATCCTCTGCAAGAAATACTCAAGGGGTTATTCAACCAGAATAAAAAAATAAAATAAACCATAACTACAAGTAAAACCTCCAACAAGGTCACAATAAAAACAAGGGTAATCATTGACAACAATAACATAAAAGGGGAGAAGACAGAGATTTGCAGTAGCAAAGGAGGATCATAGTATAGTATGAAAAATTATATGCCACCAAATTCAACAACATGAAGGAAATGGATAAATTCCTAGAACTATACAATCTTCCTAGACTGAGTCACAAAGTAGAAAACCTGAATAGTCTCATGATCACATAAGAAATAGAAACAACTATCAAAAACCTCCCCCCCCTCCAAAAAAAAAAAGTCCAGGACCAGTTGGCCACACTTGTGAATTCTACCAAACATTCAAAGAAGATTTGGTACCTATTCTTCTCAAAGTACTCCAAAAAGTAGAAGAAGAAGCAATATTCCCCAACATATTTTATGAGGCCAACCTAACCCTCATACCAAATCTTGGCAAGAACAACACAAAAAAATAAAACTATAGACCAATATCTCTAATGAATACAGGTGCAGAAACCTTAAGAAACTACTAGCAAATCAAATACAACACATTAAAAAAATAATACGAGTGACGTCACGGAAATGGCGCCGTGAGAAGCGCGTCCGACAGCTCTCCCCTAAATCACAACAAATTTATCAACTAGAAACAGAAAAATTTATCCTCGGAGCATTCCGGAGTTCCACACAAACTGAAAGCAAAAGGACTGTTATCACTTGAATCTGAGAGACGAGGGTGTGGAGGAAGCTACCGCAGCGACGCTCATTCAAGCCGCCAGGGAGTGCGCCTGCGGTGAGTCAGCCCATATACTTGGGAACGGCAAGCCGCCGCGAGCGGCCGACCGCGAGCCCCCGCGAACCCCCGAGAACCCCCGTGAACCGCCACCGGCACCGCGAGCCGCCACGACCCGCTGCGCGCACGCGCGCGCGCGCCCGGTCCGGTTGAGCACTGCTGACGTTCCCAGCGGCCCGCACACTGCGAGTGGGGGTCGCCGGCCACCGGTGCCCGGAGCGCCACATTCGCGCGCGTGCCTTGGGCATTCCACGCGCTCAGGGCGCCCTACTGGCCCGCACACCCAGGGGGCTCCATTATCCTGCGCCTGGTGCGGTCCAGCCGCCAGCGGCGGGGCGAGCGGGAGAGGCTTGGGAGATTCTCTCCGTGGGCGGGGCACCTCACCCAGCCATTCAAGCTAACAATCAAGCGTTGGGGGAGGAGCGCGCACAGGCAGCCTAAAACACCTTCAGAAACACAGCTGCGACCCAATCACTGAAATTAGCTTAACCCATAAAATCTGCGCACCCTCGGTTCTAATTGATAAGATCTCTCTTAGTTCAGCGATCCAAGACAAGAGGCGTGATATTTTTTAGTGCCTCTCGCTAAAGGGGCGGGGGCAACTTCTGATTGATAGAGCCTCCATATTCAGGGATAAACGCTAACAAGAAGGACTTGGCAGATAATAAGGTCTATACTACACTAGTCATAAGCAGAGACTAGTGCCTCTTCTTCCCTGCAAAAACAGGCTACAAAGTGTGGAAAGCCTGGGTTGAGAGGTCCAACTAAATGATAGGCGCTGAACAGTCACCTTGACAACAATTGACTCCCACCCCCGCCTGATTACACTGGAGGCCCTGACTCTCAGAGCCTTTCCCAAAGCCTTGCACTGAGTGGGGATAGAGTGGGGATTTCCCAGCTCTTTGAGCCTCTTACTCCCCAGGCAGAAGCAGTTGCAGCCTTATAGCTGGATCACCAGGCTGCTAATTCAGAAAGGGGGGACTAGGAGAGAGAATCCAGGAAAGCAAACTCTCTCATCGTTGGACCCTGCAAACGCCAACAAGCCTTTACTTCCAGCAAGACTAAAGCCAATTATATGACATAGCCATAGAATCCCATCAACTGCAAATCCCTACCTAAGAGTGACACAGGGGCAGAGCCTGGGGTACAGAGTCACTGACTAGGAAGAGGGAGAGAAAAGAAAAAGGAAGAAGTTAACCTCTCAAAATCAAGAAAAACCCACAGACTTTACAACTTGATCCACTAATTTTTTTTGTTGTTGTTGTTGTTGTTTGTTTCTTCTATCTTTTTGCCTTTATTTCCTCCACCTCGGTCCTTCTATTCTCTGCCCATCTTATGCTTCCCCTTTCTTGAACTACACTACCCATGAGTGTTGCATTTTATTTTTCTTCTTCATCCTCACCCTCCTTTAAGGTTATACTCCAAAACACTTAACTCTCACTCTCTCTTCTTTTGTTTTTTTTTTGTCTTGCTTTATTTTGTTTTTTTCTCCTCCTATTTTATTTCTTCCTTCGTTTTTCTCTTTTTCTTATTTTTTCCTTTCTATTTGTTTTTTCTTTTCTCATTTTACTTTCCTCCCATATAATCCTCAATCACGAACAAATTAGTTAATTTGGGACTCAAGGCTTTTTTTGGATTTATTTCTCTTTTTTGCTTTTGTTTTTATTTTTTTTCTCTTGTTTGTTTATTTTTGTGGCATTTTGGGTCCTCCCAACCCAAGGTCTCCATTGTATTTAGTCTTCGCTCCACTTAATACAACAGATTTTTACTTATTATTTTTATTTTTCTTCTTTATTATTCTTTTTTGGTCCTTTTTTCTGGTTCCCTCTTATCCCTCTCATTATATCTCTTAGTTGACCATCACTTACAAGCAAATCATCTTATGCTTGTCTAAGATTTTCTTCCTTTTTTTTTTTTTTTTTTTTTTTTTTTTGCATTTAGTAGGTCCCTACTCCCTTTTTTTGCCCTTTGAACTCTTCACCCCAAATCAGGCCCTCCATTATAGGCACGATATTTCCCTGAGGAGGGGAGAGGAGGAAAAGAGAAGAGAGAAAAAAAAGGGGGAAATAATAAATTATTACTGTTTTTTTTGTGTGGGGTGTTTAACCCTTTTTTTTTTTTTCTTTTTACTCTTTATTAATTCTAATTAGTGCTATCAATAAGACTACCCTCAGATGCCGATAAGAAAGAGGAAATCGAATATTATGGATACAAAAGAAAGAGAGGTAACACAAATAGATGTGGAAAAATCTATGGAGAAAATACTTAACATATTGGAAGCCTTGGAGCTAAATGACAGAGAATTTAAAATAGAAATGTTAAAAATACTCAGAGATATACAAGAAAACACAGAAAGGCAATATAGGGAGATCAGAAAACAACTCAATGAACACAAAGAATATATTACCAAGGAAATTGAAACTATAAAAACAAATCAAACAGAAATGAAAAACTCAATTCACGAGCTGAAAAACGAGGTAACAAGCTTAGCTAACAGAACAGCCCAGATTGAAGATAGGATTAGTGAAATAGAAGACAAACAACTTGAGGCACAACAGAGAGAAGAAGAAAGAGACTCAAAAATAATAAAAAATGAGAAAGCCCTACAGGAATTGTCTGACTCCATCAGAAAGAATAACATAAGAATAATAGGTATATCAGAGGGAGAAGAGAAAGAAAATGGAATGGAGAATATACTCAAACAAATAATAGACGAGAACTTCCCAAGCCTGTGGAAGGAACTAAAGCCTCAAATTCAAGAAGCAAACAGAACACCAAGTTTTCTTAACCCCAACAAACCCACTCCAAGGCACATCATAATAAAGATGACACAAACCAATGACAAAGAAAAAATTCTCAAGGCAGCCAGGGAAAAGAAGAGTACAACATATAAAGGAAGGCCTATTAGATTATCATCAGATTTCTCAGCAGAAACTCTACAAGCTAGAAGAGAGTGGACCCCAATATTTAAAGCCCTGAAAGAGAGGAACTTTCAGCCAAGAATACTATACCCATCAAAGCTATCCTTCAAGTATGAAGGAGATATAAAAACATTCACAAATACAGAAAAGATGAGAGAATTTATCAACAGAAAGCCCCCACTCCAGGAAATACTAAGGGGGGTTTTCCAACCAGATTCAAAGAACAAAAGAAAACAACACCACAAGTAACAGCTCCACCAAGAACACAATAAAACCAAACTTAAACTGTGACAACAAAGGAAAAAAAGGGGGGAGAGGGGGGGAGAGGATGGAGATTAACAGTAGCAAAGGATGATGAAGTGCAGAAATACTTATAAGATAGGGTACTACAATGAATATGGTAGGTACCCTTTTCATTACTTAATGGTAACCACCCTTAAAAAAACCACCACAAAAACACTTGACTTAAAAAAGGTAGCAACAGAGGAAAGAAGTATGGAACACAAACAAACAAAAACAAATGATAGAAAAACAAAAGAGAAGAATCAAACTAGATACAAAACTAACAGAAAGCAATTTATAAAATGGCAGTAGGGAACCCACAAGTGTCAATAATTACACTAAATGTAAATGGATTAAACTTACCAATAAAAAGACACAGAGTAGCAGAATGGATTAAAAAAGAAAATCCAACTATATGCTGCCTACAAGAAACACATCTAAGCAACAAGGATAAAAACAAATTCAAAGTGAAAGGCTGGAAAACAATACTCCAAGCAAACAACACCCAAAAAAAAGCAGGTGTAGCAATACTCATATCTAATAATGCTGACTACAAGACAGAAAAAGTACTCAGAGACAAAAATGGTCATTTCATAATGATTAAGGGGAAGTTGAATCAAGAAGACATAACAATCCTTAATATATATGCACCAAACCAAGGAGCACCAAAATATATAAGACAGCTACTTATTGACCTTAAAACAAAAACTAACAAAAATACAATCATACTTGGAGACCTCAATACACCGCTGACGGCTCTAGATCGGTCATCCAAACAGAGAATCAATAAAGATATAGTGGCCTTAAACGAAATACTAGAACACCTGGATATGATAGACATCTACAGGACACTTCATCCCAAAGCGACAGAGTATACATTTTTCTCTAGTGTACATGGAACATTCTCAAGAATTGACCATATGTTGGGCCACAAAGACAATATCAGCAAATTTAGAAAAATTGAAATTGTACCAAGCATATTTTCTGATCATAAAGCCTTGAAACTAGAATTCAACTGCAAAAAAGAGGGGGGAAAACCCACAAAAATGTGGAAACTAAACAACATACTTCTAAAAAATGAATGGGTCAAAGAAGAAATAAGCGCAGAGATCAAAAGATATATACAGACAAATGAAAATGAAAATACGACATATCAGAATCTCTGGGATGCAGCAAAAGCAGTAATAAGAGGAAAGTTCATATCACTTCAGGCCTATATGAACAAACAAGAGAGAGCCGAAGTAAACCACTTAACTTCACACCTTAAGGAACTAGAAAAAGAAGAACAAAGACAACCCAAAACCAGCCGAAGAAAGGAGATAATAAAAATCAGAGCAGAAATAAATGAAATAGAGAACAGAAAAACTATAGAAAAAATCAATAAAACAAGGAGCTGGTTCTTTGAAAAGATCAACAAAATTGACAAACCCTTGGCAAGACTCACCAAGGAAAAAAGACACAGGACTCAAATAAATAAAATCCAAAATGAAAGAGGAGAGATCACCACAGACATCATAGAAATACAAAGAATTATTGTAGAATACTATGAAAAATTATATGCCACCAAATACAACAACCTAGAAGAAATGGATAAATTCCTAGAACAATACAACCTTCCTAGACTGAGTCATGAAGAAGCAGAAAGCCTAAACAGACCAATCAGCAGGGAGGAAATAGAAAAAACTATTAAAAACCTCCCCAAAAATAAAAGTCCAGGCCCAGACGGTTATACTAGTGAATTCTATCAAACATTCAAAGAAGACTTGGTTCCTATTCTACTCAAAGTCTTCCAAAAAATTGAAGAAGAAGCAATACTTCCAAACACATTTTATGAAGCCAACATAACCCTCATACCAAAACCTGGCAAGGATGGCACAAAGAAAGAAAACTACAGACCAATATCTCTAATGAATACAGATGCTAAAATACTAAACAAAATACTGGCAAACCGATTACAACAACATATTAAAAAAATAATACATCATGATCAAGTGGGATTCATCCCAGAATCTCAAGGATGGTTCAACATACGCAAAACGGTTAATGTAATACACCATATCAACAAAACAAAGAACAAAAACCACATGATCTTATCAATAGATGCAGAAAAGGCTTTTGATAAAATACAACACAATTTTATGTTTAAGACTCTCAACAAAATGGGTATAGAAGGAAAATATCTCAACATGATAAAGGCCATATATGATAAACCATCAGCCAACATCCTATTAAACGGCATAAAACTGAGGACTTTCTATCTTAAATCAGGAACAAGACAGGGTTGTCCACTCTCTCCACTCTTATTCAACGTGGTGCTAGAAGTTCTGGCCAGAGCAATCAGACAAGACAAAGAAATAAAAGGCATCCATATCGGAAAAAAAGAAGTAAAGCTATCACTTTTTGCTGATGATATGAGCCTATACATCGAAAACCCGAAGGACTCCACAAAAAGATTATTAGAAACAATAAACCAATACAGTAAGGTCGCAGGATACAAAATTAACATACAAAAGTCCATAGCCTTTCTATATGCCAACAATGAAATATTAGAAAATGAACTCAAAAAAATAATCCCCTTCACGATTGCAACAAAAAAAATAAAATACCTAGGAATAAACATAACAAAGAACGTAAAGGACCTATATAATGAAAATTACAAAGCATTGTTAAGGGAAATCGAAAAAGATACAATGAGATGGAAAAATATTCCTTGTTCCTGGATAGGAAGAATAAATATAATCAAAATGGCCATATTACCCAAAGCAATATACAAATTTAATGCAATTCCCATCAAAATCCCTATGAGATTTTTTAAAGAAATGGAACAAAAAATCATCAGATTTATATGGAACTATAAAAAACCCCGAATAGCCAAAACAATCCTAAGGAAAAAGAATGAAGCTGGGGGCATTACAATACCTGACTTTAAACTATATTATAGGGCCACGATAATCAAAACAGCATGGTATTGGCAAAAAAATAGACACTCAGACCAATGGAACAGAATAGAAAGCCCAGAAATAAAACCACATATATATGGTCAAATAATCTTTGATAAAGGGGCCAACAACACACAATGGAGAAAAGAAAGCCTCTTCAACAAATGGTGTTGGGAAAACTGGAAAGCCACATGCAAAAGAATGAAACTCGACTACAGCCTGTCCCCGTGTACTAAAATTAATTCAAAATGGATCAAAGACCTAAATATAAGACCTGAAACAATAAAGTACATAGAAGAAGACATAGGTACTAAAATCATGGACCTGGGTTTTAAAGAACATTTTATGAACTTGACTCCAATGGCAAGAGAAGTGAAGGCAAAGATAAATGAATGGGACTACATCAGAATTAAAAGTTTTTGCTCAGCAAGAGAAACTGATATCAAAATAAACAGACAGCCAACTATATGGGAACTGATATTTTCAAACGACAGCTCAGATAAGGGCCTAATATCCAAAATTTACAAAGAACTCATAAAACTCAACAACAAACAAACAAACAATCCAATAAAAAAGTGGGAAGAGGACATGAACAGACACTTCTCCCAGGAAGAGATACAAATGGCCAACAGATATATGAAAAGATGCTCAGCTTCATTAGTTATTAGAGAAATGCAAATCAAAACTACAATGAGATACCACCTCACTCCTGTTAGATTAGCTATTATCAACAAGACGGGTAATAGCAAATGTTGGAGAGGCTGTGGAGAAAAAGGAACCCTCATTCACTGTTGGTGGGACTGTAAAGTAGTACAACCATTATGGAGGAAAGTATGGTGGTTCCTCAAAAAACTGCAAATAGAACTACCTTATGACCCAGCAATCCCTCTACTGGTTATATACCCCAAACCTCAGAAACATTGATACGTGAAGACACATGTAGCCCCATGTTCATTGCAGCACTGTTCACAGTGGCCAAGACATGGAAACAACCAAAAAGCCCTTCAATAGAAGACTGGATAAAGAAGATGTGGCACATATACACTATGGAATACTACTCAGCCATAAGAAATGATGACATCAGATCATTTACAGCAAAATGGTGGGATCTTGATAACATTATAAGGAGTGAAATAAGCAAATCAGAAAAAAACAAGAACTACATGATTCCATACATTGGTGGAACATAAAAATGAGACTAAGAGACATGGACAAGAGTGTGGTGGTTACCAAGGGTGGGGGGGGAGGGAGGACATGGGAGGGAGGGAGGGAGGGAGAGAGTTAGGGGGAGGGGGAGGGGCACAGAGAACTAGATAGAGGGTGACGGAGGACAATCTGACTTTGGGCGAGGGGTGTGCAACATAATTTGATGACAAAATAACCTAGACATGTTTTCTTTGAATATATGTACCCTGATTTATTAATGTCATCCCATTACCATTAATAAAAATTTATTTAAAAAAAAAATAATACACCACAATCAAGTGGGATTCATTCTAGGAGCACAAGAATGGTTCAACGTACAGAATCAATCAATGTAATACACCACATCAACAACACAAGAACAAAAATCAAATGATCTTGTCAATAGATTCAGAAAAGGCATTTGATAAGATAAAACATCCCTCTATGTTTAAAACACTCAATAAAATCAGAGTAGAAGAAAATTAGGAAACATAATAAAGGCCATATATGACAAACCATCAGCTAATATTATACTAAATGGTGAAAAAATGTAGGCTTTTCCTTTAAAATCAGGAACAAGACAATGCTACCCCTCTCACTACTCTTTTTTTTTCTTACAGAGACAGAGAGAGAGAGAGTCAGAGAGAGGGATAGACAGGGACAGACAGACAGAAATGGAGAGAAATGAGAAGCATCAATCATCAGTTTTTTGTTGTGACACCTTAGTTGTTCATTGATTGTTTTCTCACTTGTCCCTTAACCGTGGACCTTCAGCAGACCGAGTAACCCCTTGCTCAAGCCAGCGACCTTGGGTCCAAGCTGGTGAGCTTTGCTCAAACCAGATGAGCCTGTGCTCAAGCTGGTGACCTTGGGGTCTCAAACCTGGGTCCTCTGCATCCCAGTCTGATGCTCTATCCACTGCACCACCGCCTGGCCAGGATCTCTCTCACTACTCTTATTCAACATAGTTCTTTAAGTTTTAGCCAGAGTGATCAGGCAAGAAAAAAAAAAGGCATCTATATCAGGAAACAAAAAGTAAAGGTATCACTTTTTGCACATAACACGATCTTGTATATAGAAAACCCAAAAGATTACACCAAAAAACAATTAAATAAACCAATACAGTAATGTTGTAGGATACAAAATCAATATCAAAACTCCACTGCTATTCCGATGAAACATTGGAAAATGAACTTAAAAAAAATTTCTTTCACAATTTCAACAAGAAAAACAGACATACAGACCAATGGAACAGAACCAAGAGCCCAGAAATAAAACCACATAATATGGACAAATCATCTTTGACAAAGGATCCAAAAACACACAATGAAGAAAGCCTCTTCAATAAAAGGTGCTGGGAAAATTGGAAAGCCCATGCAAAAGAATGAAACTTGACTACAGATTGTCCCCCTATGCAAAAATTCAAGATGGTTCAAAGACCTAGATATAAGATCTGAAAAAATAAATTACATAGAAAAAAACACAGGTACTAAACTCATGGCAGTAGAGACCTTGGCGGTAGAGAACAATTTATGTATCTGACCTCAAAAGCAAGGGAACTAAAGGCAAAAATAAATGAATGACTATATCAAACTAAAAAGCTTCTGCACAGCAAAGGAAACTGACAAAAAACCAAATAGGAATCCAACTAAATAGGAGAAGATATTTGCAAACAACAGCTCTGATAAGGGATAAATATCCAAAATATATAAAGAACTCACCAAAGTTCAGCAACAAACAAGTAAACAATCCAATTAAAAAATGGGGAGAGGATGTGAACAGACACTTCTCCCAAGAGGACATACAACTAGCCATCAGATATATGAAAAATGCTCTTCTTCACTAACTATTCAAGAAATGCAAATTGATACTAAAATTGGCTATTTTTAATAAAGCAGGTAGTAACAAGAGTTAGAGAAGCTGTGAAGAATAAGGAACCCTCATCCACTGCTGGTGGGAATGCAAATTAGTATAACCATTATAGAAGAAAGTATGGTGGTTCCTCAAACAATTAAGAATAGAATTACCATATGACCTAGCCACCCCTATCCTGGATATCTACCCCCAAAACTCAAAAACATTGGTATGTAAAAACACATGTACCCCCATGTTCATCACAGCATTATTCACAGTGATCAAGACATGGAAACAACCATAGTGCCTCTCAATAGAGGACTGGATATAAAAGATGTGGTATATATATACAATGGATACTGAGCCATAAAAATGATGACATAATGATATTTACAACAACATGGATGAACCTTAAGAACATTAGACTGAGTGAAATAAGTAAATCAGAAAACTCTACGAAGTGTATAATTTTACACATAGATAGGATAGAAAACTGAGACTCATGTACATAGATAAAAGTGAAGTGGTTACTGGAAGAAAGGGATGGGGAGGAGATTGGGGGAAGGGTGTAAAGAGGGACCAATATAAATTAATAGAAAATGACTGGACTTTGGGTGATGAGTACACAACATAATCAACAGTTCAAATGTTATAGAAATGTTCACCTAAAACATATGTACTCTTATTGATCAATGGCACCCTGTAAAGTTAATTTTCTAAATAAAATTTAAAAATTAAAAAAATTAGCCAATATAATAAATATATATGTAAAATCATTATCAAAATATTAGAAAACAGAAGTCAGAGACATAAAAATAGTTATGCACCATCAAAAAGTTCTATGTAGTTGAGTGGCCAGAGCAAAAAAAATGAAAAAGCCCACAAAATAAGAAACCCTTATGGATACAATCAACAATGTGGTGATTGCCGGGGGGCGACGTACAGGAAGGTATAAGGGGTATTAAATGGTAATGGATGAAGCCTTGACTTGGTGGGAGAACACACCATAGGGTCTACGGAGATACGATGTATTATTGAGCCACTGAAACTTGTATAGTTATTTTAACCAGTCACCCCAATAAAATTTAATTAAAAATAAATAAAAATAAAATTTCTGTGAAGCCAAAATAAATTTAAATTAATTAATTAATTAATCAATTAATTAAGAAAGAGAGTGGGGGCAAAATTAGGTTTACAGTTACTTGTATGGCAGTAATACAATAAATGGTAAATAATAATACAAAAATAAACTTTCAGGTGCCCGCAACTGTAAACCTACTTTTGCCAACCTGTATGAATAACTTTTAAGTATTTCCTCTATGTATTCTGAACCTACATCAGATGATGTTATAGTTTTTGCTTTAACCATAGAACATGATCTTAAAAATTCATATGAGGTGATTATTCTATTATACTGACCATGACTTTTACTCACTTCATCAGCTTGTTTTCTTTCATGACGTCCTTTCATCCTTGTGCTACAATTTCCTTTCCAGATAGAGAATTTCCTTTAGCCCGTCTTTAAGGATAGGTCTGCTGGCAACCCATTCTCTTAGATTCCCTTCACTTGTGAATGTCTTTAAATTCATCATTAATGAGTATTCAAACTTCGCTTAGATTCCTTTCTAATGAGCACTAACTTTTTTTTGTCTTGTCAATTTCTCACAATTTTATTGTTTCTTTCTTTAAAAAGTATAAAAAGTTGCCTGGTTACATAATTTATTTGAGCCTCATTTTATATTTTGAGCATCATATTGTGATTTTCCCATGCACCTATATTCAATTGATTTTATTCTGGTTAATTTTACTTTATTATTTTATTACTAGTCCATCTGCAAGAGCTAAAGAAGAAGGGGGGGATTATTCCTCTCCCCAACAGTTGTGAGATATATTGAGATACAAAGCTTCTACAGGATATATATTTTGCAAATATATATTTTCTCCCAGTCTATGGCTTGCCTACTGATTTTCCCAATATAAATTTCAAAGACCAGAAGTTTTTTATTTTGATAAAATTTATCAGTATTTTCTTTCTGGTTCTTGGGTTTTGTTCCTTTGAAAAAATATGTGCCTGTCCCAAAGTTATCAAGATCTTCTCCTATGCTTTATTTTTAAAATCTTATAATTTTGTTTTGCATTTTGATCTGTTGTTCATTTCAAGATAATTTTTGGATTTCTTCTAGTGGGTCAGAGTGGCAGCTTCTGGCTCACAATGCCAGAGAGTAGGAGAGTGGATCTGCAGGAAGTGTCTTCATACAGAGAGAAAACTTTCATCCTCCAACATAAAAAAACTGTGTGTGTATTACATGAGTAAGAGACAATATTCATTTCATTTTTAAGCACCTTTATTGAGGCAGACCATAATTAGCATACAATACATGGAGCATATTTATAGTTTATAATTTAATATGTTTTGACCAAGGTATACCCTCTTGAAGCCATCAATGCAATGAAGTGAATACATCCATCACCTTCATGTCTCCTCATGCCCTTTTATAATTTCTTCCTCCCAGCCTTTCCTTATTTCCACACCAGCAACTACTCATCTATACTATATTCTGTTAGTCTAGATCAGGGGTAGTCAACCTTTTTATACCTACCGCCCACTTTTGTATCTCTGTTAGTAGTAAAATTTTCTAACTGTCCACCAGTTCCACAGTAATGGTGATTTATAAAGTAGAGAAGTAACTTTACTTTATAAAATTTATAAAGCAGAGTTACAGCAAGTTAAAGCATATAATAATAATTACTTACCAAGTACTTTATGTCAGATTTCTGCTAAGTTTGGCAGAATAAATCTTTATAAAACAACTTACTCTACTTAAATCTATCTTTTTATTTATACTTTGGTTGCTCTATTACAGCCCACCATGAAAGCTGGAATGCCCACTAGTGGGTGGTAAGAACCAGGTTGACTACCACTGGTCTAGATTCATGGAGGAAGGGCCACTCACCAGGAGCTACAATTGGGAAGGGACACAACCACTATCAGAGACACACTGTCAGTAAAGGTTGTGGTAAGAAGTAAACACCTTTCCTTTACTCTTCTAACCTTGAATTTCATGAAGTTGCTTACCAGTGGCCAAACCTAACTACCAGACAGAGAGCATGGGACCACAGGTAATGCAGTCTGTAAGTGTCAGCCTTAAAGGACACATAGCATGTAAAGATAATCATATGTGCATAGCATATATAACAGTCATCTATTTCAAGAACTGTTGATGGGAAAAGTACAGTACTGGTCAGCCCATGGGCTTGTAGCATGAAGAGTGAAAACAGAACTAATTGCCAAGACCAGCCAGACAAGTTAGTGCCTCTCTATTTAGTGTGCATTGGTTGGGGGATTGGCAGAGCACAGCCTCCTCTTTTCATCCCCTGTGCCATCATTAAAGATGATGTTGAAATCCCTTCCCTGGGTCTCTAGAGACAAGAATTACCAGTAGTGGCTGGTTCACTCCTTGGTACTTCTGACTTGCTCCATAGTAGAGTCTATACTTCTTAACTTTATTGCAGTAGTCATCTTCATTCTTGTTCTCATACTGCAATATAATTATTTGAAGTAGTAGTATTTGTGTCTGTTGTCTCACACTGAATAATTGTCTTTTTCAGTATTCATCATCATGCTTGTTGTCACACACTGAAACAAACTTATTCCAGTGGTCATCCTCATAGTTGTTATAAGACACTAAACTTATTCCAGCTGTCATCATCATTGTCTCACACTAAATTTTAACCTTATTCCAATGGTCATTGTCATACTACTGTCTCACTTTTACACTTAACCATAATCTGTCATTCATTTTCTTGGTTGTTGTGCCATGCTGAATGTTATCCTATTCCCACAATTATGTTCTAGCTTGTTGTCACACTCTAAGTCTTTACCTTATTCCAGTAGCCATGTTTATGGTAGTTGTTCACACTGAATTTTAAATCCCCCCCCCAGTGATCTTCTTTCTTTTTGTTGCATATCAAACCTAACCTCATTCAGCAGTCAGCTTGATGCTTTTTGTCTCACACTGATAAATAACTTCACTCTGGCATTCATTGTTATGCTTGTTGTGTTAAACTGAAACATAATATTATTTGAGCAGCATCTAATTGCTTGTGTTGCCCAGTGAACTTTAACCTCATTCAAACAGTCTTATTCAGGATTGTTTCTCACACTGAGAAGAGCCTTATTCTGGCAGTCTTCACACATGGTATCTCACAATGAACCATAACCATTCTCAGTGAAAATTTCCGGTTTTTGTCTCACATGAAACAAATATTTGTCTTTGTGTTTGTGGTTTCGAACTGAATCTTAACTTTGCTACAGTGTATTGTTTCATGCTTGAAAGTGAAATTATTCCATTAGTCCAGTGGTAGTCAACCTGGTCCCTACCTCTCACTAGTGGGCGTTCCAGCTTTCATGGTGGGCGGTAGCAGAGCAACCAAAGTATAAATAAAAAGATAGATTTAAGTAGAGTAAGTTGTTTTATAAAGATTTATTCTGCCAAACTTAGCAAAAATCTGACATAAAGTACTTGGTAAGTAATTATTATTATATGCTTTAACTTGCTGTAACTCTGCTTTATAAATTTTATAAAGTTACTTCCCTACTTTATAAATAACCATTACTGTGGAACCGGTGGGCGATTAGAAAATTTTACTACTAACAGAGATACAAAAGTGGGCGGTAGGTATAAAAAGGTTGACTACTCCTGTATTAGTCAGATCTATATGCTTGTTATCAAATATTGAACTCCAGTTTTATTCACGTGTCATCTATGCTTGTTGTCTCACCCTGACCCTTAATATAATTCATGTAAGTCACTTAGAAAAACTAAATGTGACTTTCTGTTTAGTTATTAATATTTTAAATACAATGATTTGTCTGACTGTTATGGTAAAAAATAATCTTCCCATTCTCTTTTGGGAAAAATACTGCAGCACAAATTAATTTAGTAGAGAGCAGTGAAAACATAATTACACTTAAAACATAATTTAGAAAACAAATGTACTTCTTCTAGATGAGTAAGTAGGATTTATAATTTCTGGTAACAAAAGCCAACAAGAAACAAGTAAAGACATTTGTGTCTTACCATGTTTGCATGCATCATAAAGACAACAAAAATAAGTTTTAAACTTTTACAAGAGATAAATACAAACAAACATATAAATAGGAAAAACTGATCCTTGTTTATTTTTACTCTGAATTGCCTTCTATATTTAGTAACAAAATTTTAACTTTTTAAAGGTATGTGATAGATATAAAAAATTTCTCACTTTAACAAAAAAATGTAGTTTTCATTTTATAATACACAGGTTAGGTATTAATGATACAGTTTTAAATAAAACAATTTAATGCCAAAACCTGTATTTCTTTGCTATAACTGGAGAAGACTTAAATCTGGCATTGTATCAAATCTTATCCCAGCATGCATACTGTATTGCCCCGTTCCAATCTGATATATGCTAGTTGGTAACCTAATCCCATGGTAATGTTGTCAAGTGGTATTCCTCACTCCTCCAATTTTTCTTCTTCAGTCTTAGAAACACCAGGCACATCAGAGGAAAGTTCAGTCAGAATATTTTAATAAAAGTTCTTTGTGAAATGATTTGTCTATATTTATGAGGTTTGATTACACCTTTTGATTCTGCAGATTCACCTGCTTCTCCAATTGCTGCTACTTGGCCAGTTTGTATTTGTGGCAACTGAAAAACTGATGTTTGTAGTGTCTCAATTACTCCCTGGACAAGTATGGTTTGGCTTGAGGGCAATTACACTAGAGTTACAGCTGTGGAGCTGCTTCTGGTACCTGATCTAGGTACAGAATGCAGAGATTGAATTTTTATCAGTCTGAGTCGGCATCTGAGCAGATTTGCTCTCTGTCATGGAATATTACACAGAATCTCTTCCATCCTGCTGGGATTCAATTGTTTCCCTGACCATTTGTCTTAATATATTTTTCCTTCTACATTTGTTCATTATTAAGACATTTGTAATAAATGATTGGCTCCTTCCCCTTCTTTCTACATATAACTGTCTATGATGTGATTTCTGTAGCAGACCACCCCACTGATTACAGATAGGGCAAGGTGGAAATGATGAGCCCCCAGGTCTTCGGGAGCTTCACCACTACACAGTATCCTATTGCAGTCAGCCCCATGTAGCCCCCGATCACCTCTGTTGTGCAGCTGGCTTCTCTGCCTAGTTGGATTCTGTAGTAGTAATTTTTTATGCTGTTGCCACACACTAGGCACTAACATTGTTTGACTCTTTGCCTTAATGTTTTGTGTCTCCTTATTAGACAGGACAAGGATCTGAATGAAGGTCTGGGCTCTTCTTACTAAATGCTATTCTTGCTAAATAATAAAATGTAGTACAGTATTTTGCAGCTACAGCTGCAACTGATGAGCAGCTGGATAATATTAACTAACAGGAATCCCAACTGGATAATATTAACTAACCTCAAAGAAGAAATCAACATATAATTAACCAAATATTGTATATAAGAAATGGCTAAGCCTCACAGTAGAAGACAAAGCTTTAGATGTGAATCCCCTGTCTTCTTTACCTGCTGCAAGTAAATAAAACTATCTATTGACAGCTATGTCTCATTCTTGAATAGAATATTCCAAGTGGTGAACCCCTTGAATTTGGTAACATCCTGGTCAATAAAAGTTCCAGGTATTGTCATTCTTATAATAAACCTTAAACTTATTCCACTGAACATCCTCATACTTATTTCACTTTTAAACCTTTGCCAAGGTCAGCTTCATGTTGTGTCTTCCAGTGAAACTTAATCCTTTTCCAAGCTGGTGAACTTTGAATCCTAATTGGCATCTGTAAATGCAACTGAATGCCCAGCATTCTCCTAGATTAGGGGAGAATGAACCATTTTCTTAAGGGTAAATCAATTTCTTCATATGTTAGATGTTTGGCAGCTAAATCTGTAGACATGCTTTTTTACTATAACGTGTACTGAAGCTTTCTGGCATCACATGAAAAAATTGAGTTTTCAGTCCCACTTTTACCCGTAAGGGTGAGTCCTCACCTTGTGTATGAAACATTGGTAGAGCTATACTAATCCAAGAGCTATCTGATGCTCTTAATCTTAGGAGCCTTTAAAGATGTGAATCAGAATGTAGTGATGTGATAAAGTTAATTCAATTCCCACTAAGGGAAAACAAGAGTTCAAAGCTTGGGGATTTTATTGTTCAGAACTCGGTATGTCAAAGACGGAGGTCTACGTGGACCCTGAAGATTGTTAAGGTAGATAGAGAAAGCATTTGGGTTTGAATTCATCACTCATACAAGGTGTGGTGGACACAACAGAAAGAGATTTATTCAACTTCCTAGTTCTTCAGCAGCTGGAGCAGTTAAAGGATAATGTCAAAGCTGCATTTAGAAGGGTGGTTCGTGTTCTCTATTTTATTTTTTTCACTTCTCTAGAAACATGAAATCTCGGTCAGTTTATGTAGGAGTCATAGCATGAGCTTTGGTAAGACTGAAGATTAAAGAAATTTTGTTTTGAAAAGGTGAAAAGATGTGTAAAGAAGCAGGTAGTAGGAATGAAAAAGGGTCTGGCATGAAGTACAGAGTATTATTATTCATCTTGGACATTCTTCCCTTCACAAAGTAGCACTTCAAAATGCAGGCCATATCAAAAGGTGAAGATTATGGTAGGAGTATCCAGGAGAAAGATCATGGATGGAACATGCCATTGCTCTGTTGAAAGGAAATTCTGAGTGCAGTAGTAAGAGTCTGCATACATTCAACATGAACTACTCATATTATTTATTTCAAATAAAAATCTAGAAAAATTCTTCAGTGACTCAGTAGTTATATATTCTTTGATTGTAAAGTGGTTCTCTAATATAAGAATCAAGCTGCCAGGTAATCCTTGGAGATAAAATTTTGTTTTTGAAAATCAATGCATCATGTCTGTTGGGGATTGAGATTGATATCACTCATTCAGAAGAAAAATATATAATATTTTAATATCTTTGGACTCTTAAAAATTTGAACTTGGATTTTTCTTGTTGTTTGAGAAGTCCTGTCTTACAATGCAAGCTAGAAAAGATGCAAGCTGGGTAGAGATCAACCTATACCTCATTCTGGTGAGAAAAGAATCTACTACCATGCCCAATCTCAGTAGTTAAAATTCCAGAGTCAGAGGGTTGAGTAAACAGATACTAATACTAAGAACAGACTAAGAGATGAGCTGTGACAGTCATTTCTTAGTGTCACAGTATTGAATATTCATTTAATATATTCACAGATGACTAGGGGGGGGGGAAAGCACAGGCTGCCCAAGATTTAAGTGTGAGCTTTGGTTGTTTTCTCTTTTTTTGTATTTTTCTGAAGTGAGAAGGCAGAGACAGACTGCTGCATGTGCCAAACTGGGATCCACCTGGCAAGCGTACTAGGGGTAGATGCTCTCCCCATCTGGGGCTGCTGCTCCATTGCAATTGGAGCCATTTTTGCACCTGAGGCGAAGCCATGGTGCCAGCCTCAGCACCAGGGCTAACTTTCTCCAATGGAGCCTTGGCTGAAGGAGGGGAAGAGAGAGAGAGAGAGAAATGAGAAGGGGAGAGGTGGAGAAGCAGATTGACACTTCTCCTGTGTGCCCTGACTGGGAATCAAACCTGGAACTTACACAAGCTGGGCCAACATTCTACTGCTGAGCCAACCAGCCAGGGCCATGAACTTTGGTTCTTTATAAGAATGTTCTGGATGTCAAGAGTAATGACAGCATGAAAAATACCCTTGATCTCTCCCCTTGAAATTTCAACAAACTGAACAGCTATAATGGCAGTTTGAAGAAATCCCAGATGGGCTCCCAGGCTTGCCTGAAAAGATCTGTGAATTGAATCAACTAAAGGTGGGAAGGGTGAAAATGAGGAGCAAAAAGAAAAGTATTCACAGTCAAGTTCTGGCGAGGGAAAAAGCCCAGACTGTCTAGGCTTTAATCTGCAGGGGCTTCAGAGAGGGGAGAATGGAGTGACTGGATCTTTTTCTGCTAGGAGAAGCAGAGAGACTTGGGGGGGGGGGTCAGTTGCAGAGGTACTGAAACAAAGAGGTGGCAGAATGAGGGGCTTATGGCTAGTGTTCTTGCAGACTGCTGGCCGCCTGCACTCAGGACAGAGACAAAGAAATACAAGGTGCGGCCCCCAAGCCTCTCATATCTCACCTCCCTTCCCTTGTGGGGTATGAACTGTGGCAGAGACATAGCCCAACGTTAATAATACAGGGCCTCTCTTCCCCCTGAAGAGAAGTGCCCCGTCTCTCATACCGTGATCTGTTGAGACATGAGGAGGATCACCCAGAGGCCTCAGATTGAAACTGTTAAGGCCATAAAGCCCTCACTACATACCCCACCCATCATTGCAAATGCAGCACAGCCTCCATTATCAGACAACGTCTCTATGGAGGTCAACCTGGGAATTTCCTACAGCTAAAACTTGTAATACAGTGCCACCTATGGGAATAAAAAAAAACACAGAAAATCCTCTTGGAACTGGAATGTCACTGCCTTTGCATTTTTTCTTTTATTTATTTTTGGTGGGTCTTTTGTTTGTTTTTGAGTATTATTTTCTTTGGGTTTGTTCTGTTTTCTTGGGGTTTTTCTCTTGTATTTTTGTTTTTATTTTTGTAGTTGTTTTTTTAATTTCTTAACAATACAATGCTCAAATGCCATCAAGGCAGAGGAAAACTATACCATGGCTAACCAAGAAAGAAACACAGTTCAGGAAGAAAATAAAATATCTCCAGAAAGCAAACTAAATCACATGGAAACATTGGAGTTAAATAATAGAGAACTCAAAATTGAAGTTTTGAAAATACTCAATGAGATGCAATAAAACACTGATGGGAAATTTAATGAGCTCAGCAAACAAATTCATGAACAAAATGAGTACTTCATCAAGGAGACTGAAAATTTAAAAACAGCTGAAGAACTTAATACATAAATTGAACAATGAATTAGCAACTTTAGCTAATAAAACAGGCCAGTTAGAGAAGAAAATCAGTGACATAGGCAACTAGAGATGATACATAGGTAAGAAAAGAGAGACTCATGAATTTTAAAAAGTGATAGAGTTCTATGAGAATTCTTTGACTCCATCAGAAAGAGCAATATAAAAATAATGGGTATATCAGAAGAAGAGAGGGAGATGAGAATGTAGAGCCTATTCAAACAAATAATTGATGAGAATTTCCCAAGCCTAAGGAAAGAATCAGATCATTGAATCCAAGAAGCAAACAGAATGCCAGGTTGTCTAAACCTAAACAGGCATTCTACAAGCACATTGGAATAAAATATTCAAAAATCAATGACAAAGAAGGACTCCTTATGGCAGCTAGGGAAAAGAACATAACTATAAAGGAAGGCTCATCAGGGTATCATCAGATTTCTCAACAGAAACTCTACAAACCAGAAGAGAGTGGACCCAAACATTCAAAGTTCTGAAAGAGAGGAGTTACCAGCCAAGAATATTATATCCATTAAAGTTATCCTTCACATACAAAGGTGATATAAAAACTTTTCTAGACATACAGAAGCTGAGGGAATTTATCACCAGAAAACTCTCAGTTCAGGAAATCCTCAAGGGGGTTACTCCACTGGATACTAAGAACAAAACAAAACAAAACTACAAGTAAAAGCTCCACAAGTTTACAATATAAATAAGGATAACCTGTGACAATAACATAAAAGGGGAGAGTATAAAGATCTGTCATACCTAAGGAGGATGGAGCGTAGAGTCACTCATAAGATAAGGGACCCTTATATTTATGAAAATTTTTTCTTAATAGCCTAATGTTAACCACCACCACCACCACCAACAACAACAACAACAAAAAACAATACTGAAACACATAGCTTAAAAAAAGAGGAACCAGAGGAAAGAAGTATAGACTATCACCAAACAAAAACAACTGACAGAAACACAAAGTAGAACCAAAAGAGACACAGAGGTAGTAGAAAACAAAACATAAAATGGCTATAGGAAATACTCCAGTGTCAATAATTACCCTAAATGTAAATGAACTGAACTCAACAATAAAGAGGAACAGAAAAGAAGATTGGATTAAAATGCAAAACTCAACAATATGCTGCCTTCAGGAAACATATCTTAGCTGCAAGGACAAAAGTAGACTTAAAGTAAAAGGTAAAAATGGTTCTCCAAACAAATAATACCCAAAGAAAAGCAGGTGTAGCCATACTAATCCCTGACAATGCTGACGTCAAGACAACAAAGGTAACAAGAGACAAAGATGTACATTTAATAATGATAAAGGGAACAGTATATCAAGAAGACATAACTCTTCTTAATATATATGCATTGAATCAAGGTGTACAAATATATATAAGACATCTTCTAACAGCACACAAAAGAGGAAACAGACAAAAACACAGTCATAGTTGCAGAGCTCAACACACCATTGATGGTTTTAGATAGATGATCCAAACAGAAAATCAATAAAGAAATATCGGCCTTAAATGACACACTAATCCAAATGGACATGATAGATATTTGCAGCACATTAAATGCTAGAATATCAGATTATACATGTATTTCCAGTGTTCATGGAACATTTTCAAAGATATGTTGGGTCACAAAACTAACATCAACAAGTTCAGGAAGACTGATATTATACCAAGCATATTTTCTGAGAATAAGACTTTGAAATTAGAATTCAACTGCAAAAAAAAAAAAAAAAAAAAAAAACCTACAAAACTGTGGAAATTAAACAACATATTTCTAAAAAAAATGATTGGGTCAAAGAAGAAACAGAAGCAAAGATCAAAAGATATATATAGGCCCTGGCCATCTAGCTCAGCAATAGAGTGTTGGCTCATCATGTGGAAGTCCCAGGTTTGATTCCTGGTCTGGGTACACAGGAGAAGTGCCCATCTGCTTCTCCATCCTTCCCCTTTTCATTTATCTCTATCACTCTTTTCCCCTCCCACAACCAAGGCTTCATTGGAGCAAAGTTGGCCTGGAGGCTGAGGATAGTTCCATGGCCTCCACCTCAGGGCTAGAATGACCCCAGTTGCAATGGAGCAATGCCCAAGATGAACAGAGCATCACCCCCTAGTGGGCATGCCAGGTGGATCCTGGTCGGGCGCATGCAGGAGTCTGTCTCTCTGCTTCCCTGCTTCTCACTTCAGAAAAATACCCAAAAAAAGTATATATACAGACAACTGAGAATGACAACATGACATATAAAAACTTCTGGGATGCAGAGAGAGCAATAAGAAGAGGAAAGTTAATATCATTATAGGCTTATATCAAGAAACAAGAGATCCCAAGTAAACAACCTAACATTACATCTTAAAGAACTAGAAAAATAAGAACAAAGGCAAACCAAAGTCCGCAGGAGAAAGGAAATAGTAAAAATTAGAGAAGAAATAAAGTAGAGAATAAAAAATCTATAGAAACAATATTACAACAATGAGCCGGTTCTTTGAAAAGATCGAGAAAATGGACAAATCACTGGCTACACTCACCAAGGGAAAAGGAGAAATTACTCATAAAAACAAAGAACAAAAGAGAAATTAACAGACATCACAGATATACAAGAGGGTCATATTAGAATAATATGAAAGATTATATGCCACCAAATTCAACAATGTAGAAGAAATGGCTAAGTTCCTAGAACAATACAATCTTCTTAAACTGAATCACGAAGAAGTGGAAAACCTAAATAGGCATATAAGCAGGGAGGAAATAGAAACAACTATCAAAAACCACCCCAGAAACAAAAGTTCAGGGCCAGTAGGCTATACTAGTGAAGTGTACCACACATTCAAAGAAGTTTTTACATGTATCCTTCTCAAAGTCTTCCAAAAAATAGAAGAAGCAATACTCCCTAACACATTTTATGAAGTCAACATACCCTGATAGCAAAATCAGGCAAAAGCAACACAGAGAAAACTACAGACCAGTGTCTCTAATAAATAGAGATGCAAAAATCCTAAACAAAATACTAGCAAATCGAATACAAAAACACATTTAAAAATAATACATTATGATTGGGTGGGATTCAGTCCTGGAGCACAAGAATGGTACAATATATGCAAATTGATCAATGTAATAAACCATATCAATAAAACAAAGGACAAAAATCATATGATCCGGCCCTGGCTGGTTGGCTCAGCGGTGGAGCGTTGGCCTGGCGTGCGGGGGACCCGGGTTCGATTCCCGGCCAGGGCACATAGGAGAAGCACCCATTTGCTTCTCCACCCCCACCCGCTCCTTCCTCTCTGTCTCTCTCTTCCCCTCCTGCAGCCGAGGCTCCATTGAAGCGGGGATGGCCCGGGTGCTGGGGATGGCCCCTTGGCCTCTGCCACAGGAGCTGGGGTGGCTCTGGTCGCTGCAGAATGACGCCCTGGAGGGGCAGGGCATCGTCCCCTGGTGGGCAGAGCGTCGCCCCTGGTGGGCGTGCCGGGTGGATCCTGGTTGGGCGCATGCGGGAGTCTGTCTGACTGGCTCTGCCCATTTCCAGCTTCATCTTAAAAAAAAAATCATATGATCCTATCAATAGATGCAGAAAAGGCATTTGATAAGATACAACAGCTATTTATTTTTAAACACTTAACATGGGTATAGAAGAAAAGTACTTCAACATAATAAAGGCCATATATGACAAACCATCAGGCAATATCATACTAAATAAATGGTGTAAAACTGAAAGTTTTTCCTCTAAAATCAAGAAAAAGACAAGGCTGCTCACTCTCTCAACTATTATTTTACATACTTCTGAAACTCTTAGCAGGAGCAATCAGGCAAGATAAAGAAATAAAAGGCATCCATGTTGGGAAAGAGGTTAAGGTATTATTATTTCCAAATGACATGATCCTGTATATACAAAACCTCAAAGACTCAACCTAGGAATAAACTTAACAAAGGATGAGAAGAACCTTTATATTGAAAATTATAAAGTACTACTGAAAGAAATGGAAAAATATCCCATGTTCATGGATGGAAAGAATGAACATATTTAAAATGGCCATATTACCCAAAGCAATATACAAATTGAATGCAATCCCCATTAAAATTCCAATGTCTTTTTTTTTTTACACAGAGACAGAGAGAGAGAGAAAGAGGGATACAGACAGACACACAGGAACAGAGAGAGATGAGAAGCATCAATCATCAGTTTTTCCTTGTGACACCTTAGTTGTTCATTAATTGCTTTCTCATATGTGCCTTGACCGTGGGCCTTCAGCAGACCAACTAACCCCTTGCTCAAGCCAGCGACCTTGGGTCCAAGCTGGTGAGCTGTGCTCAAACCAGATGAGCCTGCCCTCAAGCTGGTGACCTTGGGGTCTCAAACCTGGGTCCTCCGCATTCCAGTCTGATGCTCTATCTGCTGCACCACCACTTGGTCAGGCCCAATGGCATTTTTAAAAGAAATAGAACAAAAAATCACCAGATTTGTATGGAACTATAAAAAATCCTGAATAGCCAAAGCAGTCCTAAGATAAATGAATAAAGCTGGAGGTATCATACTACCTGACTTCAAATTATACTACAGAGCTACAATAATCAAAAAGCAAGGAATTGGTAGAAAAACAGACATACAGACCAATGGAACAGAATCAAGAGCTCACAAATAAAGCCACATACATATGGACAAATAATCTTTGACAAAGGAGCCCAAACACAAAATGCACAAAAGAAAATCTTTTCAATAAATGGCACTAGGAAAACTGGAAAGCCTCATGCAAAAAGATGAAAATTGACTACAGGTTGTCCTCCTGCACAAAAATTAATTCAAAATGTATCAAAGGTCTAAATATAAGATATGAAATAATAAACTACATAGAAGAAAACATAGGTACTAAACTTCTGGACCTTGGCTATAGGGAACAATTTATGAATTTGACCCCAAAGGCAAGGGAAGTAGAGGAAAAAATATATATAAATGAGAGTATATTAAACTAAAAATATTCTGCACAGCAAAACAAACTGGCAACAAAACAAAAACACAGCCAATGTAATGGGAGTTGAGATTCACAAACAGCTCTGATAAGGGGTTAATATCCAAAATATATAAAGAACTCACAAAGCTCAGCGACAAACAAGCAAACAATCCAATTAAAAAATGAGGAGAGGATCTGAACAGACACTTCCATGAAGACATACAAACAACAAATAGATATATGAAAAGATGCTCATCTTCACTAGCTATTAGAGAAATGCAAATGAAAACTACAAGGAGATACCACCTCACACCTGTTAAATTGGCTGTTATAAACAAGACAGATAATAATAACAAGTGTTGGAGAATTGGGGGAGCAAAAGGAACCCTCATTCACTGCTGGTGGGAATGTAAACTGGTATAGCCATTATGGAAGACAGTATTGTGGTACCACAAAAAATTAAGAATAGAATTACCATATCACCCAGCAATCCCTCCACCAGATATCTATCCAAAAAAACTCAAGAAACATTTGTACACAAAGACACATGCACCCCCATGTTCATCACAGCATTATTCACGGTGTACAAGATATGGAAACACCCAAAGTTTCACTTGGTAGAGGATTGGATAAAGGTGTGGTGTGTATATATATATTGTGTATATATATATACACAGTGAAATACTACTCAGCCATAAGAAATGATGATATCTTGCCATTTATGACAATATGGATGAACTTTGTATAACAAGTAAAATAAGTAGATCAGTTAAAGCTAAGAACTATGTGATTTCACAGATAGGTGGGATATAAAACTGGCTCATGGACATAGATAAAAGTGCAGTGGTTACCAGAGGGAGGGGAGAAAAGAGGGACAAATATATGGTGATGGAAAATGATTTGACCCTGGGCAATGGGCACACAACACAATCAACAGTTCAAATGTTACAGAAATGTTTACCTGAAACTTATGTACTCTTATTAATATCATCCTGTTCAATTTAATTTATAAATAAAAAAAGAATGTTCAGCCAACAGGATTAGGCTATAACGAGAGGGTTTCAGAAAGAAAGATCATGCAGTTTCCTAGAGGTTCCCAGAATGTTTCTCTTCAGAATATCATGGTGACTGCAGGTGCAAGAGGGCAGTATAATGTCTTTCCTCCCTGACCTGATGGTGAGTCATTTGGGGGTTGATTCAACTGTGTGTTCCCTGATTACCTAAACTTCAGCATACACAACCTTCTAAGCACACTATGAAACAATCCCCACTGATTCAGAAGAAACCTAAGAGTCCCATGGCAGGTTCTCTCTGCTTTCAGGACAGACCAGTATAGAACCCCAAGGGAGAGCTTTCTCTGCCTGGTGTGGAAAGTCTAGGTCAGTCTAACTTTTTACACAGGGGGCCAGTTCACTGTCCCTCAGACCATTGGAGGGCCGGACTATAAAAAAAAACCATGAACAAATCCCTATGCACACTGCATATATCTTATTTTAAAGAAAAAAACAAAACGGGGACAAATACAATATTTAAAATAAAGAACAGGTAAATTTAAATCAAACTGACCAGTATTTCAATGGGACCTATGGGCCTGCTTTTGGGTAATGAGATGGTCAATGTGCTCCTCTCACTGACCAATGAAAGAGGTGCCCCTTCCGGAAGTGTGGTGGGGGAGGATAAACAGCCTCAAGGGGCCAGGCCATAGTTTGGAGACCCCTGGTCTAGGTCTCTCCTAGGTCCTTTAGCCTCCTGCTTTCACTGTCAGCTTCGAAGCTCTTAATAATTGCTATAGAACAGCCATAAAATGGGGTTTAAAAAACTTTTAAGAGTGGAATGGAGAATACAGGAATGCAGATGTTTCGAATGGGGAGCAAGGCAATCTATTGTGTCACTGTCCCTTCATAAGCACAAGGAAACCCCTAAATACATTAACCTAATTGAAGGGTCCAATACTGTATTGTAAATATGTGCCTTACAAATAGAACCCTTATTTTCTAAGGTTTTTAGAATACTCACTAAATTTTATCAAACGTATCTTTTAAAAAAATGAACTTTTAAAACAGAAACAGAATAAACCTCATTTTATTTTTTTTTAAATAATTTTATTTTTTTAATGGGGTGACATCAATAAATCAGGATACATATATTCAAAGATAACATGTCCAGGTTATCTTGTCGTTCAATTATGTTGCATACCTATCACCCAAAGTCAGATTGTCCTCTGTCACCTTCTATCTAGTTTTCTTTGTGCCCCTCCCCCTTTCCCTCTCCCTCTCCCCCCCCCCGTAACCACCACACTCTTATCAATGTCTTAGTCTCACTTTTATGTCCCACCTACGTATGGAATAATGCAGTTCCTGGTTTTTTCTGATTTACTTATTTCACTTCGTATAATGTTATCAAGATCCCACCATTTTGCTATAAATGATCCAATGTCATCATTTCTTATGGCTGAGTAGTATTCCATAGTGTATATGTGCCACATTTTCTTTATCCAGTCATCTATCGATGGTTTTTTTGGTTGTTTCCATGTCCTGGCCACTGTGAACAATGCTGCAATGAACATGGGGCTGTATGTGTCTTTACGTATCAGTGTTTCTGAGTTTTTGGGGTATATACCCAGTAGAGGGATTGCTGGGTCATAAGATAGTTCTATTTTCAGTTTTTTGAGGAACCACCATACTTTCTTCCATAATGGTTGTACTTTACATTCCCACCAACAGTGTATGTGAACCTCATTTTCTAATCACAATTCAGCAAAACCAAAAATTAAGTGGAAAATGGCAATATTGTACAGCTCTTGGGTTAGAGGAAGTATTAATGAAAAGTGTAATAACAAACAATTTTGAAATTATCAATGACATTATGATGATTAATTCTATGTACCAACTTGACTGGGCTAAGGGAAGCCCAGATAGCTGGTAAAATATTTCTGGGTGTGTCTGTGAGGGTATTTCCAGAGATTAGCATTTGATTGAGTAGGTTGAGTACAGAGATCTACTGTTACCAATGTAGGGGGGATCATCCAATCTGTTGGGAGTCAGAATAGAACAAAAAGGCAGAACAAGGGTGAACTCCCTCACTCACCTTTTATGTTGACACCTTCATCTTTTGTTACCGTTAGACATCAGAGCTTCTGGTTCTCTGGCTTTCAGACTTCGTGATTTACACCCATTCCCCCACCCCACCCCCAGTTCTCAGGCCTTTGGTTAAGTTATATAATCAGAACCCCTGGTGTTAAGGCAGGGGTCGGGAACCTATGGCTCACGAACCAGATGTGGCTCTTTTTGATTACTGCATCTGTCTCGCAGACAAATCTTTAATAAAAAAAAATGTTAAAAACTTAAAACATTCTCATGTATTACAATCCATTCATTTCCTACTGCTCATGTTCATGGCTGCGGGTGGCTGGAGCCAATCACATCTGTCCTCTGGGACACCACCAAATTTTTATTGAATAATGCGTAACGTACACGAGTCGTTGTATGGCTCTCACGGAATTACATTTTAAAATATGTGGCGTTCATGGCTCTCTCAGCCAAAACATTTCCTGACCCCTGTTCTAAGGTCTTCAGACTCAAGACTGAAGGATACCATTGGCATTCTTTTTCTCCAGCTTGCAGATGGTAGATTATGGGACTTCTGAATCTTCATAACCATGTCAGTCACTTCTTATAATAAGCCCCCTCTACAAACACACACACACACACACTTTAGCTTCTGTTTCTCTGGAGAATCCTAATTAATACAACCACCATATATAAAAATTATGGAATGGAAAAAAAACATATTTGGAAGGAAATCCATAGCCTTAAATGATTTTATTACTAAACAACAAAATAATTAAAATTTAGTATGTTGAATATTTATTGAAAGCTTACACTGTATAGGGCCTGGGCAAAATATATTTCATTTAATCTTCATAGTACTGATAACATAAGTACTATTTTTGCCCTTTGTATTACTTAAGAGGAAGGTACTATATTTTCCCATTATCTTTCTGAAGTATAATAAGGCACATCCACACAATGTTCTGTGATCTCTTTATCCAAACACTAATTCGCGTATTTCTTGACTCAGTGCCGCAAGTGTGTGTCTATACATATATGTGTGTGTGTGTGTGTGTATGTGTGTATGTGTGTATATATCTATCCTGTAAAACCCAGTCATGTGTGTTTATGATACAGTTGAGCGGCAGGCTATAGCTCATATTATGGCTGCAACTAACCCTACGAACTAATATTGACTGTATTAAATGCTAAAAATGATGCATCAACCCAACACCATGGTTGCAGACAGTAAAGTGATTCTAGCTTATGGTGGGGGCAGGAGTCAATTGTGGTGCCTGTTGCCACTGCTCATGGAAGCAGCTCTAAGTTGTGAAAACGATTAGTTAATGTGACTGAAGCAGATAGAACATATATATTTCCACTTTATTAAAATATTGCATAGATACAGAGCAGTTGGGCACATCCATTCTAAGGCACTATTCTGGTTAAAATGCAATTCCACAAGAGAGAAAAGAGAAGCCATTAACATTCAGTGTTTTCCATCTCTACATTCAGACTCCTCCCATATAACATTCTATTCCTACTAGGATCTCAGTTTTAACCCTGCACTTATAGCAGCATCACACAGAGACCAGGATGATAAGAATTAAAGAGACATCCTGGCTCTAGCACTTGATAGGATTTGGCACTTAATACAAACTCTCTTGCATTGTTTTCCATTTGTTTTCCAACTCTTGTTTAACCAGATGTTATAAACTCTTTATGAACCTGACCCATAAATTAATTTCTTTACTAGTTTCCATTAAGCCTATAACAGGACTAGTTAGGCACAAAGTAGATACCCCCCCAATACTTATATTAAATATGACTTCCAAGAACTTGGGTGGAATAGATAAAATATACTTTCCCTAATTCTAGTTTCAGGAAAGGCTGACTGGTATCTTCATAAAGGGAAAATACCTATTTTCCCTTTCTTTCCAATGTCCTATTTCTTGTATTTTATAACAAGGAACTAGGTTGAATGAATATTTTCATGTATTAACAACTTTAGAAAAAAGAGTTCTTCCCTTGCTACAGGAATTTGAGTCAGTACATGATTAAACAAGAACATTTATATGAACAGCAATGTATGTGCATGTGATAAGTAAAATTCAAAGAGATTGAGAATCATGGAACAACTTAAAGTATTTGAATTAGTGACCCTCACCTCCTTAAAATGATGTGTGTGCATGTGTATGTGTGTATTACATAAAAGACGTATGTGTAAAGAATTTTTCATAATACCCTTCAAATGACTGGAAAAAACTAGGCACAGGAGTATTAACACTATATCGATAACTATAGAAATATATGTTAAAGGTAATGTGTTCCAAGGAATACTTGCAGAATACTAGTTCTGTGGGTTATTACCTGGGTGTACATTTAAAAATGTTCTGGGGTCAAATAGGTTGCAAAACATTGAGCTAACAGAGGTGCTTTTTCTACCTTTATGAAGGACCTCTCCAAGATCGTCATATGCTGATGTACACTGTAAATCAGAAAGAAACAGCAGGAAGGGATTTACAAGCTTACCTGCAGAATATCTTATAGAACTAAGTGTTCTATGATACACACTTAGGGAGACACCAAATTAAAGAATGAGTAAAACTTAAAAAGCACTAAGAGATATATGGATCAACACCAGAGGTGAATAAAAAGCAATGGATACCGGCTCCTCTGTCAATTTAAATTGAATTAGATTCTACATGTATCACTGCAACTGTCAAATGGATTCTTCCACATAGAGCTTACTCATTCTGTGAACAAAATAAATCATTATATTAATAGCTTTAAACAGCCTCACTCCAGACAGCCACATAAGCAGATGTTAACTTTGTAAAATCTTAAGTAAAGGTTAAAATCTTAATACCTTAAACATAAAAATTTTCAATGGAAATAAGCCAGTTCTTACGAGGCAAATGAAATCCTCTTTATCCATGTGTTCCTGACACATTTTTATTATTTGACAAAATACACTGTCTCCTTTCTTGCCACTTGGAACACAAAGCTTTAAACTAACAACCACTTTTAATAATGACAGCAGAATAATTATGGTGTTGCTATAATAGATATGTCAGATAGATATGGTTATCCATTATACTGACCCTACCCTATAAGCTTTATGCTTACATCTATGATACAGTTGGCTTGGGACACAGTTTTCATTGTCATTAAAAAAGAATACATCAAATCTAGGAAAGTTGCAATAGTAGATGGATACTATATAATTCACATACCTTGGAAGATGGGTTTTTCAAATAGTAAAAAAAAAAATGCTGTTCTTATAAGCACAAACAAGAAAGATTCTTCCAAGACAAACAAGACTGCTTCAGGTTAAGTTATTTTGGGTTAGTGCCAATTTCTGTATGACCTGTTTCCTTTAATAATTTTTTTCCTTTAATAATTCTTAAAGAAGTCCTCTAAAGTGAGTGACTTGGTGCATAATTAGGCCTGCTCTCTGTCTAAAGCTTTTAGAACAATGACTACATTTGTATGGCTTCTCCCCTGTATGAATTCTTAAATGAATAACAAGGCTTGGTCTCTGCCTAAAGCTTTTTCCACAATAATTACATTTAAATGGTCTCTCTTCAGTGTGAGTTCTCTGGTGCAAAGTAAGAGCTGTCAGTCTACTGAAACTTTTCCCACAATTGTGACATCTATGAGGTTTTTCACCCGAATGAGTTTTCAGATGTCTTTTAAGACTTGATCCATGACAAAAGCTTTTCCCACACTCAAGGCATTTGTATGTCTCTTCTTCAGAATGGGTTCTCTGGTGTCCTATGAGGTGTGAGCGCCGAGTGAATCGCTTTTTACATACAGTGCATTCATAAGGTCTCTCCCCTGTATGAAGTCGTTGGTGTCTGTAAAGGTCTGAACTGCGAAGGAATCTTTTTCCACATTCAGAGCATTTATGAGGTTCCTCTCCTGAATGAATTCTCTGGTGCCCTGTAAGTTGTGACTTCCGGGCAAAACACTTTCCACACTGAGAACATCGGTGAGGTTTGTCTCCTGGGCTCTTTTTCTTATGGGTTCTTGGGTTGAGAGGTTCTTCCAAGCTAGAGCTCTCAGGTTTCTCTCCTGCAGAAGGATTCTGATGATGTACAAGTTTTGTCAAATCTGTCTGTAAATGCTCTGGGGGCTTTTCCCATTGATTTTCTAACTGTACATAGTCTTTTTGCAAACCAGGACCATGGAGAGCATTTCCCTCTAAAGTAACAAGAAATGGGTACATATTTTCCAGTTTTTTCTGTTTTGAAGTATCTTCTTCATTTCCTATCCCAATCTCAAAACCTGGGAGAAGAAACAGAAACGGCAAATGTCACTGTGTCCCACAGAGAACAACATGAGGAAAAATGAAAAGCTTTATTAAACTCCCAGTAGGGATACAGAAATCCCTAAATAGAATTTAAACTCTTTACTCTGATTAAGGTTGAATTTTTTCTTTTCTTTTTTCTCTAGTATCAGTGAACAATTACTTACCTATCTTGGACTCAAGTAATTGTTTAATTTCTTTGGAATCCTGTAGTTCCTTCACCCATGCCTCTTCTCTGTGCTCCAATGGAAAGCTCACATCAAGCTTTGGTATCGAATATCCTGGTCATTAGAGAGACAAGAAGCATAATTGTTTGGGTTACCAGTGGTTTTTCCAGAGGTCAGGCTGATATCTTGGACATATGGATGTTTAATATATATTTCTACCTCAATTACTATTATTTCACCTGGAATCTTTTACAAGAGTCTTTTAAAAAAAATAACAATAAAACAGAAATGACAGAACATCCTTTTGTGTTCCAATCAAAACTATTCTCCTCTAATCTACGGAAGAAGAGGGAACCAACCCTGTGCTGAAATCACTGCACTGAATTGCTTCTGTATCTATTCTGATAATAGATTTAATTAGGTTAAAGCAAAACTATGAAGTAAATCTTCATAAAGTTTTAGCATATTAAAACAGAAACGTGGCCCTGGCTGGTTGGTTCAGTGGTAGAGCGTCGGCCTGGTGTGCAGAAGTCCCGGGTTCGATTCCTGGCCAGGGCACACAGGAGAAGCGCCCATCTGCTTCTCCACCCCTCCCCCTCTCCTTCCTCTCTGTCTCTCTCTTCCCCTCCCGCAGCCAAGGCTCCATTGGAGCAAAGATGGCCCAGGTGCTGGGGATGGCTCCTTGGCCTCTGCCCCAGGCACTAGAGTGGCTCTGGTCGCAACAGAGCGATGCCCCGGAGGGGCAGAGCATCGCCCCCTGGTGGGCAGAGCGTTGTCCCTGGTAGGCGTGCCGAGTGGATCCCGTTCGGGCACATGCGGGAGTCTGACTGTCTCTCCCCTTTTCCAGCTTCAGAAAAATACCAAAAACAAACAAACAAAAAAAAAAAAACAACAACAACCCAGAAACGCTACTATTGAGCACCAAGTTAAGAGACAGAGGTAAAAGTAGGAGTTATGAAACTTTACTGGGATAATTTCAGTTGAGATTTTTCAAATTAAAATGGATATTGACTGGATTTGCAACCAGCAAAATCAGTCTTTACGTTTGTTTCAGCTGAAGTCTAGAAGTGTATTCTCTTGATATTACCCAAATATCCATCTAACAGTGTTTCCTTGTTTCTCATTCTCAATCTAAGGACAACCAGAAGTTCTCCTCTTACATCCTACCACCCTTCTCCTCATTGACAGCCCCTGTGGCTCAAATGCTCTTGTCACACCCCTTATTTGTATTCCTCAGCTCTGACAAAGAATATTGGCATGCAGTAAAGTGTGGGTTGGAAACTGACGATTGAATATCGAAATGCAGGATGTTTACATACTGTTGTTAACGTTCAGGGTTTCATGAAGAGGAGCCACAAAGAAATGAGACAGCAATGATACTGAAAGTGGAAGACACCAATCTCTAAAGGATTGAGATGCCTTAGAGAGATCAGTTATCCAATTTATTAAGGAGAAATATGTCTTTTTGTGTGAGAAACTAACAAGCAGAATACAGTGTACAATTTTATTACTTTGTTTTGCAAAACTGACTAGACCTCTCTTGCCCTTTCTGAAACAAACACCATCTGTCTGTCTGATTCCTGGCCTGCAGAAAGCTCCAGTTGGGCTGCACACTCATGTCCTTGGGCCTTCCCTGGACGTGACTGCTTTCAGTCATGAGTACTTGGCCTCAACCTTCACTTCCTCAGGGTGGGAACAGAAAGTCACTGGGTGCTTCGGCTTTCCTCCAACATTTACCCTTTTTTTGTTTATTTCATTCTGCAACATTATGGTGTACAAGGAGGCTCGTCCTTCAGAATGTGCAAGTTGCTTCTGCTCCTTCTCCAGACTAAGCAAATACAAAAACATAAAACAGCAATGACAATTAATGTGCTTATTGTAGAAGCTCCTAATAATTGTAAATGTTTAACAGGGTTTAGTTCCATCAGCAATACTACTTAATAAAGGTGCACCAGAAAGCAATTCCAATCCTTCTCTGAAAGTGTCATATATATCTTGTTGCAATTGTTGTATTTTCATAGATATATTACCTTGATTAAGCAAATGTCCTCTAACTTTATCCCAAGGAAAATTAGTCTCATTATATGGATGCAGGGTTACATAAAAGGTAGTAATATTCCAATCACATTTATTTTATTTGATGTTTTAAACTTACCAATTGATCTTCCAATAGTACTACCGCCTGTTGTAAATCCTCTATTTGACTCAGTATGACTATCAATCAATCTTTAACTATTCCATAATTTTTCAGAGTGTTCATGCCAGTTTTGTACAAACTCTGTGTTTTGTATAGATTGACAAAGAGCAACTCTTGCTGCTGCAGCAGTGGCTGTGATAGCTATAATTCCAATCATAGCAGCAATTAACATACCTATGAAACATTTTCCTCTATGTAATATTTTTTTAGAGCCTCATCGATTAAATACATTTCAGGCTAGTTTTGCGATTGTCTATGTATCTGAACAGGGATCCAGACTCCTGTTCTAGCTTTAAGTATATAAACAGAATCAACATATTGATATTAATAGAGGAAATGAGACATGTATAAAAAGAACAATTCACACAAGTAATGAGATTAATTGATTCCAGAACACAGGGCCAATAATGAACATATAAAGTAGAGACATACACAAGCCTGTATATTATGATTCATTGCATGTAAATGTCAACGAATAGTTTCCTGGTTGACTTTTAATGTATGAACCTTTCCATGCACTCGTATGATATAAATCTATTCTAATTTTCCATTAATCTGTATGTATAGGTCCTCCTATAAAGTGAGGAGCCAGCGGATACATTCCTCCACTGTGCCATACAATAGGCTCTTCAGTGCTATTGGTACATAGGGTGCTATTCTCTCTTTCTCAAGTTGACATATGTAAAGAATATTTGGTCCGAGCAGAGCTAACCAGGGCCCAATCAATGTCGCTCCCATAGGAAGTATTAAGAAGTACTCTTCCAATTTCTCCTTTACATGTTTTCCACATTATACAACCATCTATACCATTAGCACACTTTTGTTGACAATTAGGAAGAGTGGGAGCACTATCAGTGGTGGGATTTGATGACTCCTTCTGAAAGGTCCACCCTTATAATATGATATATAAAGAATAAGGTGATGTGACCCATTGTTTATAGTAAACAACCTTGTGATTTTATCTTTAAAAAATGATTTCCTGCACCTATACAAATGGGTAATCTATCTGAGCCCGCAGTATAATTTGATATAACCCAACTCTCTTCTTTAGGCCTTAAGGGTCCATGGCCATCAAATGGTCCTGGAAGCCAAACAGAAAAAGGGGTGTCTTCCCAACTAACAGGTCTATTTAAAGGAGGATTAGGAATATAAACCCAGTAAGAATAGTTAGTTCCACTTTCTGTTACAGACAGAATGGCCAACATGGCCAGAAACAGAGTCGAGGACATTTTAGGAGTCTTAGTCCTATTAAAACATTTTCAGCCTCCTGGGTAAGTTTCTTCAGTTGCCCCAGGTAGGTGGTTCAGCTTTTTGTGTTGTGGTTGTCTTCATCTTCACTTCTCTGATAACCTTTGGCTCTAGGCTTAGCCTCTCCATTTCTTCTTCCGGCAGTTCAAAGATGTCAAATTTCCCTCTCTTCCACTTCTGTCTCATGCCAAGGCTTCAATTTTTTGGAATGTATCCACTGCTCTCCTGGATCTGTGGAGATAAGAGTAAATCCTCGCCCCCATATTCTGATTAATCCCTTTTTCCATTGCCCATTATCATCTTTCCAATAAATGGGCTGTGATTAATAGTTAAAGGCTGTTTCAGGTGGTGCCGTTCAGCAGTTGTATCAGTGGCATCATTTCTGATGTCCAATTTAAAGTAAAGAGAGCTCTAATTGTATCCTAGGGGGTTCTCCCTTATTCCCCCTTTTTTGTTTAAGTAATATGGCTTTAATGTATGATGAGCTTTTTCAAAAATGGCTTGCTCTTGAGGATTATAAGGGATGCTTGCTGTATGTTTAATTTGCCATCATTGACAAAACTGATAAAATGTAGAGGAGGTGTATGCAGGATTGTTGTCAGTTTTAATGTTTCAAGGGATGCCTATGACAGCAAATGTTTCTAAAAAATGTTGGATAACATGATGTGTTTATTTCTCAGTAGCTTGTATGGCCCATAAAAATTATAAGAGTGTTCAGGGAAACATGAACATAGCAGAGTTTCCCAAATGAAGGAACAGGGGTTATACTTGTTTGCCAAACCTGATTAGGATGCAAGTCATGAGGGTTAATTCCTTCTGAAAAGGGTATAATGGTAAGAGGACTACAGGTGGGGCAATGGCTCACAATGTTTTGATCCTGTTGTCTAGTAAAAGAAAACCTTTTGCGGAGGCCAGCAGAATTAAGATGAGTACATGTATGAAAATTTGTAGTTGAGGAGATATTACCTATAAGCAATTGATTCACAAATTGATTACTTACAGCCAAAGGACCTGATAAATTAGAATGAGAACAAATATGAGTTATATAGACAGGAATAGAACAAGTGTGAACAATATTTTATAAGTCAGAGAAAAGAGAAAAAAAGTGTATTATTAACAGAAGATATAGATAAGGTAAGAGTTTCAAGAAATTGAATAACATTGGTAGAGTACTGAGAATCAGAAACTACCGTATTTTTCGCTCCATAATAAAAAATCTGATGAAGAAAAACCCTGAGCCTGATGGATGCACTGGTGCATTCTATTAAACGTTTAGAGATGAACTAATACCAATGTTTCTCAAACTATTAAAAAAAATTAGAGGAAGAAACTCTCCCTAACTCATTCTATGAGACTGGCATTGCCATGATACCAAAGCCAGAAAAAGACATTAAAGGAAAAGAAAAGCAAACAAACAAAAAAAAAACACAAAAATACACAACAATCCCTCCCCCACCGAACACTGATATACAAATCCTGAACAAAATACTTGTAAACCAAATTCCACAGCATATTAAAAGCAATATACAGATTTCTGATTAAGATGATGGCACAGTTAAATGCAATACTCAGATTCTTTGACAACCACATCAAAATTACAACTAAACTATAAAACAACCATTATTCAGAGTTGCCTGAAATCTAGATGAACAGCAAGTGCTACAACTAGAAGTTTAAAGATGAAGCCACATCAAGACTGGTAAAAGGGGTAGAGAAGAGGGATGATCTGGTCTCATACCCACATGTAGTGGTTTAAAATCAGGAGGGATATCTCTGTGGAGGTCCTCACTGAGGAGTAAGGGGTCCCAGCCCAGGGTTCCAGTGACAGGTATATAAGTCCCCATAACTTATGGCTGTAAAAGCATGCAGAGGTTGAGGCTGAGGGAGGAAGAAGCTGCTAGAGTTCCAGGCAGTTCTTCTTAAAGTGCTCATGCATGGACTTATATAGATTCACTTCTCTGAGATCCAACACTTGAGGCAGCATCTTGAAAGAAACCAGAAAGGAACTGAATTGTTCTACATCAAGGTAAGAGCTGGGGTGAGGAAGCTTTGTGCTAGAAAAAAGTGCTGGCAAAGCCCACTGTTACTTTCTAAGACCTCCTCATCCTGACAGAGGTGACAGGTGGGCACCATATCTGAGTCTCCATCAACCTGGCTTACACTATTCGCCTTGGCCAAGTGATTCCCTGAGACCCTGCCCCAAACAACTTGCAGGCCCACCCAAGCCAGTTACAGTGGCTTTTCCATACAACTGGCTTCTCACCTCATGCTTTGGACTTTTCTAAAATCTCTCGAGTTGTATCTGGTCTCTGAGTATCCTGTACCTATTTCTAAATGGCCTCAGTCCTGGCACTAGTGGCAGCTGGCCTTGGCACCTCCAAGCCCAGCACAAGTAGCAGTCATCTGAAGATTACTCTGTAGCTTATGCTGGGTGGCCCTAGGCCTGGAACAGGTGGTATCTAACTGAGGGGCCCCTACTGAGGGTACCTACTGAGGGGCCCCAGAGCCAGTGCACCCAGTGGACAGCTTCACAGAATGCTGAATTAAAACCCTACCACCTCCATGTATAACACACTCAAGGGGTGGACTCAGTGAGCACCAGAGCCCCACTGAAGAAAGTCCTGGCCATAGGGTTGACTTCTACAGAGCAGCTCCTCTGCTGTAGTCACAGCTGGTACTAGCACTCCATCAGCCTGGGAGTCAGTCCCTCCCAGGGATGCCAACAGCAATCAATGGTCAACTACAACAGGATAGTGCACACAGCCCGCACAGGGGTGCACCTGGAGCACCCAGCTCGACTGACTGAGGAGGGTGTGCCAGTGGGCCCTACAGGACACCTACTACAGAAGGCCACTCTATCAAGTCTGGGAAATGAAGCAACTCTATCTACTATATGGAAACAGCCAAAATGTGAGACAAAGAAAAAAGTCTCAAAGGAAAATATAGTAGAAATCTCCAGAAAAAGAACTAAATGAAATGGAGACAAGCAAACTACCAGATATAGAGTTCAAAACAATTGTTATAAGGATGCTCAAGAAACTTAGTGAGAACTTCAACAGCATGAAAAAGGATACAGAAACCATAAAAAAAGAACCAGTCAGAAATGAAGGATACACTAACTGAAATGAAGAATAATTTACAGGGAATCAACAATATAGTAAATGACATCAATAATCAAATTAGTGATTTGGAATATAAGAAAACAAAAAACACCCAGTTAGAATAGCAAAAAGAAAAAAGAATAAAAAAGAAAAAAAGAGAGTGTAAGAAGCCTCTGGGACAACTTCAAACATACCACCATTTGCACGATGGGGGTCCCAGGAAAAGAATAGAGAGAGCAAGAAATTGTAAACCACTTTGAAAAAGATAATGACAGAAAACTTCCCTAATCTGGTGAAGAAAGTAGACATACAAGCCCAGGAAGTGCAGAGAGTCCCAAACAAGATGGACCCAAAGAGGCCCACACCAAGACACATCATAATTAAAATGGAAAAGGTTAAAGACAGAGAAAATCTTAAAAGCAGCAAGACAAAAGCAGTTAGTTATCCACAAGAGAGTTCCCATAGTGTCAGTGGATTTCTCAACAGAAACTTTGCGGCCAGAAGGGATTGCCAAGAAATATTCAAAACAATGAAAAGCAGGGACATACAATCAAGATTATTCTGCCCAGTAGGAAAAGCTAAAGTTCATCACTACCAAACCAATATTACGTGAAAAGTCAAAAGGTCTTCTTTAAGAAAAAAAAAAGATAAAAAATATGAACAATAAAATGGCAATAAAAACACACCTATCAACACGTGAATCTAAAAATCAAAATAAATGAACAAGTGAAACAGAAATAGACTCACAGATACAGAGGTCATTTTGACAACTACCAGATCAGAATGGGGGCTGGGGATGGGTAAAAATGGTGAAGGGATTAAGAAGTATAAATTGGTTATTACAGAGTAGTCACGGGGATATAAAGTACACCATTGGGAATACAGTCAATAATTTTATAATAAATAACTATGTATAGTATGAGATGGGCATATGATTTATAGGGAAGATCACTTAGTAACTTATGTAATGTCTACTCACAGTGGTATACACGTGAAACTAATATAATACCGTATGCCAACTGCAATTGAAAAATAAAAAATAACTTTAAAAACAGGATTATACACCATGACCAAGTGGTATTTGTTCCTAGAATACAAAAATGTTTCAATATATGAGAACCAATCAATGTAATACACCACATTAACTGAATGAAGAATAAAAAACATGATCATCTAAATTGATGCTGAAAAAGTATTTTCCATAATTCAATATCCTTTCATGATAAAACACTCAACAAAATAGGAAAAGAACATTACCTCCACATAATGAAAACCATATATGAAAAAACAAAACACGGGGAATATCATACTCAATTATGAGAGAATGAAATATTTTTCTTTAAGATCAGGAAGAAGGTAAGGATGCCTGCTTTGTCCATTTCTATTCAACCCAGTACTGGAAGTTGTAGCCAGAACAATTAGGCAAGAAAAAGAAATAAAAGGTGTTCAAAATGGAGAGGAACATGTAAAATTATCTCTATTAGTAAATTATATGACCTGAAAACCCTAAATATTTTATTTTAAAAAACTGTTATAATTAATAAATGAATTAAAGTACCAGGTCACAAAACAAACATGCAAAAATCAGTTTCATTTCTACACACAAACAATGAACAAAGAACATTTCTGGAAATTATGAAAACAACTCCATTTATAACAACATCAAACAAAATAAAACACTTAAGAACTAACTTAAACAAGTAGGTGAAAGATGTGCAATAGAGATTACAAAACATTGGTAAAATAAACTAAAGAAGACATAAAAAATGAAATATATTCCACACTCATGGATTAGAAGACTTAATATTGTTAAGATGTTAATGCCATCCAAAGTAATCTACAGAGTCAATGTGGTCTCTATCAAAGTTCAAATAATTATTTTTTGTATAAATAGATGAGTCACTTTAAAATTCATACGGAATCTCCAGGGATTTCAAATAGATAAAAATAACCGTAAAAAGAAAGAACAAAGCCAGAAGACTCACATTTCCTGATTTCAAAAATTTACTACAAAGTTACAGTAATCAAAACAGTTTGGTACTAGTATAAAGACAGACATATAGACAAACAGAATAGAAAACAGAGCCCAAAATGAAACCTTCAAATATATGGTCAAATGACTTTTAACAAAGATACCAAGATTATTCAATGGAAAAAAGACAGTTTTCAAGAAATGGTGTTGGAAAAACCAAATATGCACCTACAAAAAATTAAAGTTGGACCTTTATCTAACACCATCTGCAAAAAATGAACTCAATATGAATCAAAGACCTAAACAGAAGACCTAGAAGTATAAACCTTTTAACAAGAGTATAGGGCAAAAGCTTAATGGCATTAGATTTGGCAATGACTTCTTGAATGTGACAAGAAGAAAATAGGCAATAGCCTGACCAGGCGGTGGTGCAGTGGATAGAGCGTTGGCCTAGGATATGGAAGACCCAGGTTTGAGATCCCGAGGTCACCAGCTTGAGCTCAGGCTCATCTGGCTTGAGCAAAAAGCTCACCAACTTGGTACTTAAGATTGCTGGCTCGAGCAAGCAGTTACTTGGTCTGCTGAAGGCCCGTGGTCAAGGCACATATGAGAAAGCAGTCAATGAACAACTACAGTGTCACAAGGAAAAACTGATGATTGATGCTTCTCATCTCTCTCCATTCCTGTCTGTTTGTCCCTATCTACCCCTCTCTCTGACTCTTTCTCTGTCTCTGTAAAAAAAAAAAAAAGGCAATAAAATAAAGAAAAAGTAGACACAGTACTTCATAAAAAATTTAAAAATTTGTCCATGAAGACAGTATTAACAGTAAAAAAGGCAAGCCACAGAATGCAAAAATATCCTCAAATTATATATCTGATAAGGGATTAATATCCATAATAGAGAACTTTAAAATTCAACAAAGAGAACAAAACACCCACTTTAAAATGTGCAAAAGACTAGGCCCTGGCTGGCTGGCTCAGTGGTAGAGTGTCGGCACAGTGTGTGGAAGCCCTGGGTTCGATTCCCAGTCAGGACACACAGGAGAAGCACCCATCTGGTTCTCCACCCTTTTCCCTCTCCTTCCTCTCTGTCTCTCTCTTTCCCTCCTGCAGCCAAGGCTACATTGGAGAAAAGTTGGCCCAGGAGCTGAGGATGGCTCCATGGCCTCAGCCTCAGGCACTAAAATGGCTCTGATCGCAGCAGAGCAACAACCCCAGATGGGTCCAGCATCGCCCCCTAGTGGGCATGCCGGGTGGATCCTGGTTGGGCGCATGCGGGAGTCTGTCTGCCCCCCCCCACTTTGGAAAAATACAAAAAAAAAGTGCAAAAGACTTGAATAGACATTCTTTTTTGTGTGTGACAGAGAGAGGGAGATAGGGACACACAGGAAGGGAAAGAGATGAGAAGCATCAATTCTTCGTTATGGCTACTTAGTTGTTCATTGCTTGCTTTCTCATATGTGCCTTGACCAGGGGGCTACAGCAGACTGAGTAACCCCTTGCTCAAACCAGCAACTTGGGTTCAAGCCAGCGACCTTTGGGCTTAAGGCAACGACCATGGGATCATGTTTATGATCCTACACTGAAGCTGGCGACCTCAGGGTTTCCACTCTGGGTCCTCCACGTCCTAATCTGATGCTCTATGCACTGTGCCACCACCTGGTCAGGCGTGAACAGATATTCTTAAGCAAAAAAATATCCCCAAAACTCATAGACACAGACAACAGTATGGTGATTACGAGAGGGAAAAAGGGTGGGGAGGTAGGAGAGGGTGAAGAGTAGATAAATGATGATAGAAGGAGACTTGACTTTGGGTGCTGAACACACAATACAGTATAGAGATGATCTATTATAGAATTGTATATGAAATCTACCTAATTTTATTAATTTGTGTCACCTCAATAAATCCAATTAAAATAAAAAAACCCAACCAACCAACAAACAAAATAACTAAATAAAGTATGTTCATCCAGACTGAGGAAAAAAAAAAGTAGAGAAGCTATACAAATGGTCAACAATCTCATGAAAAGATGTTCAACGTCAGTAATCATTGAGAAAGTGCTAATCAAAACTGCAATGAGATACCACCTGACACCATTAGGAATGTCAGTATAAAAAAACCAGAAAATAACAAGTGTTAACAAGGATGTGGAGAAACTGGAAAGACTGTACACTGTTGGTAGTAATATAAAATGGTACATTCACTGTGGGAAACAAGTATGGTGGTTCCTCAAAAAATTAACAATAGAATAAATCATATGATCAAGCAATTGTACTTCTGGCTATACAATACTCAAAAGAAGTAAAGGCAGGGTCTCAAAGAGATAATTGTACGCCCATATTCAGAGAAGTATTATTTATGATAGTTTAAACACAGAAGCAACCCAAGTATAAAATGGATAAACCAAGTACAGTATATACATAATGAAATATTATTCAGCTTTTTATTGTGTGCAAGAGAGAGAGAGAGAGACAGAAAGAGGGACAGATAGGGACAGACAGACAGGAAGAGAGAGAGATGAGAAACATCAATTCTTCGTTGCAGTTCCCTAGTTGTTCATTGACTGCTTTCTCCTATGTGCTTTGACCAGGGGGACTACAGCAGACTGAGTGACCCCTTGTTCAAGCCGACAACCTGGGGCTCAAGCTGGTGAGCCTCGTTCAAACCAGATGAGCCCACATTCAAGCTGGCGACCTCGGGGTTTCAAACCTGGGTCCTTTGTGTCCCAGTCCGATGTTCTAACCACTGTGCGACCGCCTGATAAGGCTTAATAAGCTTTTAAAAGCATAGAAATTCTAACATATGCTACAGCATGGATGAAGCTTGAGGACAATATGCTAAGTGAAATGATCCAGTAACAAAAAGACAAGTACTGCATGATTCCATTTATATGAGGTACACAGAATAATCAAATTCATAGAGACAAAAAGCCGAATGATGGTTCAGGGGTTGGGAGGAGGTGGAAATGGGCAGTTATTGTTGAGATAAGTATAAGGGATGAAAATAGTGGGCATGGTTGGTGGTGATGATTTCACAACATTATCACTGAAGTGCACATGCAAAAATGGCTAAGAAGTTAATCCAAGATATGTGTATAACACACAAACACACAGAAGAAGAAGAAAAAAAAAGAGAAAAATAGGCCTCTTGAGCAAGTTCATTAGCTTAACAGGTTTTGAATCCTGATCAATCTAATATACTTTGTGGCTGGTTATTCCCAGATATTTCCTCCTCCTAATCTTTAACAGAGTGGTCCATTTTCATCAGATATTTGGTGTTTCTAAACAACCTCAACCCTGGAGAGCTTCTGAGCTCCAAAAACAGAAATCAAGGAAAGGAAATAAAACCCGTGTCTTACCAGGGTCCAGAAGGGGCTGGCCTTCCCCAGCAGCACCGTAGCTCAGCTCCTGCAACCCTGCCGGTGGAATCCACGCCTCTGCCACTGGGGCCTCGGAGACAGGTCCCATTGCTTGGAGAGGGGGTACCTCCAGTTGGATGTTCGGTGGTATGTCTGCCATTCCAACTGCTGCCAAGTCTTCCAAGAGTATTTCCTGCCTATCAATCTGGAGGAAATGCCAGAGCCCATCACTCTAAAGTCTAGACCAGCTGTGCCCAGTAGCAATATAATGCAAGCCACCAAAGTCATTTTAAATTTTCCAGCAGTCATATGAAAAATAGAAGAAATAGGTAAAGTCAATCTTAACAATATCCATTATTTAACAACATATATCTAAATAGCATAATTTCATAATGTAAGCAGCATTCAAAATTATTAATGAGCTATGTCATCTACCTCATTGTTCACCCTAAGTCTTCTGAGTGCTGTATGCATTTATCCTCGCAGCCTACCCAATCTGGGCCAGCCACACTTCTAGTGCTCCAGAGCCACACTTGGCTGGTGCCTGTCATACTGACAATGCAGGATAAGACCACACGAAGAAAAAAAATCTCATGCATAAGCCAAACAAAGAGACACAGAAGGGAAGGGAAACCGTAAAGGCATTCCATCTTGGAGGCAGGAAACTTGGGAACAGAGTCCTGTCCGTACAGGCTAACTACCGAATCCCATCAACACACAAGACTGCAGCGCCCCTCATGCCCAACTAGAAACACTTCCTCCCTTCTCCAAAGATGACGGCCTGTGCTCAGCTATCGCAAGCCTCCAACAGGTTTTCCTCGGTGGTTCTTAGAATACGGTGGCAGGTGGCGGCTATCAGAATTGAGTGGGCAGAGATGGGAGTATAGATAATGCACAGTGCGGACCTGCTCCAGGTCCCTACCAACTTTGGACTGCCCCCCTCAAATATCCACATAGGTAAAAAGAACCTGTCAAGAACCTCACCTTTTTAGTCAATCACAAAATATTTTTACAAATTTTAGCTTGATTTGACTTTTCTAGGAAAGCATTACTTTGGAAATCAAAGAAAGACTATACTACTAACTGTTCAGATTCAAGAGTTATTTGCCACTTTGGAAAATCACATAACCAGCAGCAATACTGTTCATAGTATTCAAGCTGTATCGGTCTGAGTTTCTGCCTGTCCCCTTCACAGTGAGCTTAGGCAGAGAGGCAAGCATCGGACAACTTCGTAAGGACTTCCGGTGCAATCAAGACCAGACAGGTGTATGCTGAAATGCTTATTTGTCTGTAAAACAGTATGTTGCTTTTCTATTACTTCTAAACCCTGCTTTGACTTCTGGTGGCAGATCTTTTTGGAAAGAACCAGATAGTAAATATTTTAAGCTTCCTGGGTCATGTTGTATATTCTTTAAAAAAAAAACACCACTTTAAAAAGGTAATAACCATTATTAGCTCATGAGCTGCATAAAAACAGGCCTTGGGCTGCTTTTGGCCCACAGACTGTACAGCACTGATTATATTTATGGTTTTGAATTAGTATCTATTAGTAGATTATCTATAAATTTCATCTTAGGATAGTAAAGGTGACATTACCAAATATATGAGGTGTTGGCTTTAATAGTTGAAAGTCACTGACCCATATGCTGATTCCAAAAAACAAAAACATGAAAATCACCGCAGGGAAATTCTGTTTTACAAAAAGAAAAAATATCTAATCCAGTACCAGATGTGTTTGCTACTTCTTTTTGTATAATTACCCAGATCCCCAACTCTTTTCTCACCTGTGGCTCTGGTATCTCAAGTTCTCTCTGTAAGTCTTCTATCAGTGACACAACTCTTTCCCTATTCTCTGGGCAATGTTCCCTCACCCAGGTCTCTATCTCTGTGGGCAGAATTGTTAGGAATTGCTCCAACACCAGAAGCTCCAGCATTTGTTCCTTAGATCGCAGCTTTGGCTTCAGCCATTGACAGCATAGCTCCCAGAGTTTGTTGAAAGCTTCATGAGGCCCAGCTGCTTCTTTGTACTGGAACTGCCTGAAGCGCTGACGGAAGACTTCCGAGTCAGTGTCGTACTCTTGAAACACCGAGCCCTGATTCAAGGAGGCCTGGATTGCACACCCCAGGGCAACAGCCATTGCCCCCTTCCAGCAATGTTTAATTTCACAGGGCCTGAAGTGTCAGACTCCAATTTGTCTCTTTGTGTACTTCTTGGGTGGAGGACCTACAGCTGAGGAAAGGGCAAGTGAGAAAGGAGAAACAGCAGTGGTTACCAGAGGTCATCCTTACCTCCCTTAACTGCTCACTTTTCACCAAAGTCCTAAAGTAGCAGCTTGTCATCTTTTCAGTAGTTTTGAGAATCTCATGAAAGCCATGGACTCATTTCCTAGGAAAATGCACATAACACTTCAAATTCTGCATCCAGTTTCAAAAAGTTCACAAAATCTTCAAGACCATCCATGGACCTTTTAGAACTGTTCTCTTCAACATGGTAGTCAATAGTCCCATGTGACAGTTTAAGTTTAAATTATTTAACTATAAACATTCAGTTTCTCATTCATACTATTCACATTTCAAGTGCTCAGTAGACATTGTTGCAAGTTCTTTTGGACATCTCTGTTCCAGAATTCCTTGGACCCAAGGTTAATTTAAGGGAAAATCCTTTCCCTTAAATTAACCCCTATAGATCTGGTGGTCTAGACCCCCACTCCTAATCTAATAACAATTTTCTGGTGTTTCTGAATATAGGTGAGCCAGAGGAGAAATACCGGGGAGTAATACTTACAACAGTGGTGAGTAACCCTGAAAGTTCACCTAGCTTTGAGTAACTCTCAGTACTTTCAATCACCAGCATCTTAGTGAGAGCCTTCCAAAGGCAGCAACTCATCAATACCTCATTCTTCTCCACTCCAAGTATGTGTAGTTCAGCCAACATCACCATGACCCTCATCATGCAATGACATTCCAAGTGGCTTTCTCATGAGAAAAACACACTGCACATAGCAGGACATCAGGAATCTGGTCTGCGTTAATAACGAAGTACAGTTATCACATTTAGTATGCTATGAGCCATTTGCTGTTTCAAGACTCCTCCATATATTAGTTAATTTAGCCCTCACCCAATGTAAGGAGGTGGGTACTAGTATTATGCCTTGAATACAGATGAGGGCACTGAGGCACAGAAGGATTGAATAACGTGTCCCAGGAACCATAACAAACGCCAGAGGGAAATGGTGATGAGGTTTGAAACCATAGACTCGTGAAGTGCTCATGTCTAAAAAGATCCAAATGTTCTTAGTGCAATCCCTCAGGTCATAGGCGGTCACCCACATGTCTCCACCATGTCTACACAGGTGTGAAGACCGGTACCTACCCATGTGCTATGGGTCCTCTCTGCATTTACCCACACAACTCATGTGCCTGTCCTCTTTCCTGAACGCGATCAAGGAGAAAAAAAATATTCATGAGTCTCTTCCTGTCCAGTCACCAAAAAACGACACAGTGTTCCCACCTCATTTGTTCAATGACACCTAGTGCCTGTCTCTGTAACATCCTCTTCATAAAATGCGTCTGGCGGATCCAGTCGCACGGAAAGGGAGCAGCAGTGTGCCCAGCTCAGAGGCGGCTCTGCTCGCAAGAACTCATTCCTAGGGAGCTTCTATTCCCCTGTCTAGGCACCTAAGGGTCGCTGGAGGGCATCCATGGTTTAGGCTGGGCCCCACCTTCCCCTACTCCAGCCTCACAGGTGGCCGCTCTCCCCGTACTGACCCACACGTTACCCCCGTCTCCCACGGAACTGACTCTCCAGATTTCCTTCCATCCGCCCTTCCGGAAGAAAACTTCACTTCCCCTCGGGGCTGATGGCTTCTCTCCAAACCCGCCTGAATGAACGCGCGCTCCCAGGGCCCGTGGGGAAACAGGCACCGGGCGTCGAGGAAAGAGGGCACTAGGGGAAATGCAAGGGGACAATTCCCTAAATGACTAAAAGCTAGTTTAAAATTGGATGCTGGTGGCAAAGGCGCGGCCCCAGCGCTCTCCCAGGCGAAGACTTCTCGCTTCCTGGAGGGGCGCCGCCAGCCTCGGAGGACCCCCGGGAAGGCCCTGCTGGATTGGAAGCAGTGGCAGCGGGGACCTTGGCGAGACAGGGGACCACTGCTGGCTCAGGCCTGGAGGCGGCCAGTTCTTATAGCCTAAACGGGATGGGAGCCCCACTCCCCGCGCCCCAGAGACAGCCACGCCCTTAGGACGCTGCAGGACTTACCGCCTCGGAGTCCACAGCTCTTCCAGCTCACTGGGTGCACTGCCCAATGCGCAGGCGCGAGACCACGCAGCGGACTACGACTCCCGGCAGTCTTCAGGCCAACCGCCTCTGAGTGTGGGGTGGGCAAAAGCTTGTTGACGTGATTGGGGTTAGGGCTTTTTCTTTGGAAGAGATTTCATTTCCGGTCATAGAGGCTTCTAAATCCCAGGGGATTGGGTGGTGCCTGTCTTGTTCTTGCTTCTAGCCAGGCTTTCTCTCCCATCAGCTGAAGAGTAATCGGAACGGTTGGGGATGTAAACCAAAATAAATTTTGGACTGTAATAAAGAATAGAAAGCTTTTATTTGCCCCCGAAGGAGCTGAAGCCCAGGAGACACAGATTTACGTAGCAACTTAATTTGTTTTCCACTGAGATAAAGGGGAAGCTGCCTTTTATCGTGAAACTGCTTGCTCAGGTTCTCAATGAAGTGTGCTTTATGTAAATGAGGTATCCAAATATGCAATTTTGATAGGAAGGGGCAGGACTCAGTCCAATGGTGGAAAGAGAAAACCAGAGTTTCCCTGTAGTGGTTGACTCAGATGGCCTAACCAAACCAAGAAGAGTGTGGGAAGCTCAATGTTTAGTCTGAACTCCCCTGTGTAAGCCCCCTGTCAGCAAATGGCTGCTAAGCTCTTATTATTTATAAAATGTATGTCCTGATTTGAGCATAGAGAGTCCATCTCAGCAGGTAAATTCATACTTGTGGTCCACATTGACCTCCTGTGAATCTGTTATAAAGTGGCCAGTGATTCTCAAACCTCTCTATGTAGGAAGAATTTCTAGGCAGAGCTTGTTAGAAAATCATATATTTTTAGGGGCTCCCATGGATCTCCCAATAGCTCTAGAATTCACATTTTAATAAGCCTTCTTTGTGACTTGTCTTTGGCTCACAGGTCATAATAGCCTTGATCTACCTTTTTATTTTCTGCTCTTAAGGACCAGAAGTTCTACTTACCTACTCTTTGTATTTCTCTCACCCTTCAGCTGCCACCAGAAGGTTACGTTTTTGGGTTTGCCCGATGTTCTTTCCTCATTGTCTTCCAATTGGTCCCTTGTTGGTCCAACCCCTGGAGTCAAAATTTCCTGTCTGGGTGGTCAGTGCGAGTTGAAGGGCAGCCAGATTCTATATTGTCATTTGGTAAACTTGTCGTCCCTTTGGTTCAGAGAAGTACCGTTGATTTTGGATGCCAAACGTTAGTGCTGTTACTTCTTACATGGGACCAGAATCTAGCCTGTATGGGTTGAAGAGAGAGAGGAGAGAGCAGCCTTCCCTTGTGTCTTCCACAGGCCCTGGTGGAAATGAGACAAGGGAGCAGGTTCACCACCTTCCCAAACTTACAGAAGCCAAAGTTCTGGAAACAGCTTCGCGAGGACTTGATTTGAACTGGAACATGGAGCCTAGGGCATGCCAACTCCTGCACATGCTGTTCATTGTTGCAAGAGGTGTTGGGGCAATTTTCTTGGCAGTTGCGATTGCTTTCAGGGCCAAAGTAGTCTGGGAGTCTGATGATGAAATCTGGCTCTGGCTCTCAGGAACAAAAAGGGCCCCTGATTGTGGAAATGAAGGCATTCCTGCATCTGGAACCAGGAGGTGTTGCCATTCAAAGGCCTAGCATAGAGGCTTCCCACCTATGTTTCTGTGGGTTCTGCTGTTGGTCCCTGAGAAACCCTCAGGCAGCTCCTGGAGCTTTACCATGGGTGGGTGGCTTTGGCCTGAGATGCACACCATGAAGCAGATCCTGGATCTGCTTGTGTTGGAACAGTTCCTGACCATCCCATCTAGGAGATCCACTGCAGGGTGCAGAGCTGCAAAGAAGCTCTGAATCTTACAGTTAACACAGAGAGAGCCTGTGGGAAATAGATGAGTGAGACAGAGGGGTTTCACCTGTGGTTGGTTAGCCCCAAAGACTGCAACATCATAGAGTCTTACTTCCCCATTCAGATGTCTTAATTGTCCTGAGTTGATTTTCCATGGCTACGTGACTTTTTGTAGTTTAGTCTGGAACTTTCATCCTACATGTTTCCTGCCAAGCACACAGAGTGAATAGTGAAAGGTGGCTGTTTCCAAAGAGTCCTTGTTGCTGCTGCAATAGTTAGTGTTAGCTCTGAAGTTAGATAAAAGAGGTTCAAATCCTGGCTCTGCTGGCTGCTCACTACTAGCTATGTGACTTTTGACAAGTTGCAGTTCCTCCTTGGGCCTCAATTTCTTTCTTGGTAAAATGGCTTGGGGGATTGTTTTGAGGATTAAAGGGGGAGTAGGATAGCAAGTATGTTTTGATCACACTGTTGGCACGTAGTTAATGCTTAAACTGTTAGTTCTTGTTATACTAGGGTCAGCAGTCTGGCCTCTGAAGAGCTGGGTCTCAGTTAATGGTGAACTTAGAAAAACAGTTTGGAACTGAGGCTTTGAGTTCAGTGCCCCCAAGTTAGCTTATCCAGAAGTGAGAAATGGGAGTGTCTTGGAAAAATGGGGAGTGAAAGGGAAAGTGAAGTATATCAGATGAGATGCAGGGTAAGGTGTGCACTGGCAAGAACCCTTACTTCACACTCTCCAGACACAGTCACATACACACATTTTCAGTCACGGACAAGGTGTCCAAAATCTTTCCTAGTTTAAACCATCCTTTTATCTTGTTGGATCCAAACAAATAGACTGTCTTCCTGTTGAAGGTTTACCCTCAGATTCCCATAATCATTTCCCTGGGCCCTGTTGTTATTATGAGTACAGGTTGGGTCCAGGTTACAAACAATGGGTTGGAACAGAAGTGCTTTTGAAGAAGCCTTTATTTTAGCTAACCGCATGGAAATTACTGAACTTCAAGCTGGAGCCCAGGGACACTCAAGGAACCCTTGAGGTCTAGAGTAGTTGCTACTTTTTGCTCAGTAGGTCCACTCAGTTTATCATCATCAATATAATAGAACTTTGTGATGTCTTGAAGAAGGGAAGAGTGACCAAGATCTCAAGATCGCCACAAACTAAATTGTGGCATAGGGTTGGGAGGTTGATATATTCCTGAGGTAAGACAATGAAGATGAATTGTTGGCCTAGCCAGCTGTAAGCAAACTGCTTCTGATGGTTATACTAACAGTTATGTAGAGGAAAAAGAAAGCATTTGTCAGATCAATAAGCTGCATGACAGGTACAAAGGGATTTGTTAAATTGCCCAAATAATGAGATCACATTTAGAATAGTAGCTACAATTAGAGTAGGTTTATAATAAACTACTGTCCTAGCCTCCAAGATCCACCTTGTATTTACACAGGCTAAATAGGTCAGTTGAATGAGGATGTAGTGGAAATCACCATCCCTGCACATTTCAGGTTCTAGATGGTATCATTAATCTCTAAAATACCTCCAGGAATGTGGTATTTTTTTAAATACTCTTTTCTTAGGTAAAGTAAGTTCTAGTGAGCTCTAGTTGGCCTTTCTCACTGTATTACCTCTCATTCCACAGGTCAGAGATCTAATGTGGGAATGATGCCAGATACTGAGCATATCTCTTCTATTTTTAAATTTTTTATTAATTTTAATTTATTGTGTTAAGATGGATTTAAGTGTCCTCTCCCACTGAATATAACACCCTCAACCCCATACACTCATATCCCTATTTATACCGCCTTTGCCCCCTACCACTCACTCCTGCCCCCCTTCCCTCTAGGATTTGCTGTCCAGTTATCTGTATCTCTCTGTTATGTATATATAGTAACACTAATCCCTTTACCTTCTCTGATCCCATCCCCTCATCCCCCTTCCTTCTAACAGCTGTCCCTCTGCTCCCTGTGACCCCACCTCTACCTCTATTCTGTTCCTCAGTTCACTTTGTTCATTAGATTCCACATATAAGTGAGATCATATGATATTTGTCTTTCTCTGCCTGCCTTATTTCACTGAGCATAATAATCTCCAGGTCCATCCATGCCATCGCAAAAGGTAAGATTTCCTCTTTTTTCACAGCTGCATGGTATTCCATTGTGTATAAGTACCACTGCTTTTTAATTTACTCGTCCACTATTGGACACTTGGGCTGTTTCCAGATCTTGGCTATTATAGAAAATGCTGCAATAAACATAGGAGTGCATATCTTTTTCCATAGTGGCTGCACAAGTCTGCATTGCAGGAGGGTTCCCTTTTCCCCACACCCTCGCCAGCACTTCCTGTGTGTTGATTTGTTAATGAGCGCCATTCATACAGGTGTGAGGTGGTATCTCATTGTCGTTTTTATTTACATTTCTTTGATGATTAGTGACATTGAACATTTT
>NC_089502.1:7736423-7833818 GCF_036850765.1 Saccopteryx bilineata | reverse complement strand
CCAGTACCCCACTTAGCACCATACACAGTTATTAAAGTATTGTTGATTATTTTTTTATGCTGTACTCTACATCCCTGTGATTATTTTGTAATTACCAATCTGGACTTCTCAATCCATTCCCAATTTTCACCCAGTCTCGCAGCCTGCCTTCCTTCTGGTAAATGTTAGTCTGTTCTCAGCATCTATGAGTCTCTTTGTGTTTTGTTTGTTTGTTTATACTGTTCTTTAGTTTCCACACATGAGTGAAATCATATGGTATTTGTCTTTCTCTGACTTATTTCACTTAGCATAATAACCTTTATGTCCAACTATGCTGTCACAAATGGTAAGTTTTTGTTCGTTTTTACGGTCGGGTAATATTCCATTGTATAGATAGATAGCAACACTTTTTTATCCACTCTTCTATTAATGGGCACTGGTGTTGCTTCTGTATTTTGGTTGTTGTAAATAATGCTGCAGTGGACATAGGGGTGCATATAATCTTTCAAATTAGTGTTTTGGGTTTCTTCGAATATATACCCAGAAGTGGAAATGCTGGGTCATAAGGCTATGGTACCATCTTTGATTTTCTTGAGAAACCTCCAGACTGTTTTCTTTTAATTTTTATTTAATTTATTGGGGCGACATTGGCTAATAAAATTCTATACGTTTCATGTTTACAAATCTATAATACATTATCTATATAGTGTATTTACTGTTTTCCGTCCCGAGAGCCATCCTGACAGGTGTGAGGTGATATCTCCTTGAGGTTTTCTTTTGTGTTTCTCAGGTGATTAGTGACACTGAGCAATTGTTCCTATGTCTTTTGGCCATCTGTCTGGACTCTTAGGAGTTTTTAAACAGAGTTTGGATATGAACCCCTTATCGGATATATCACGGGGGAATATCTTTCCCCATTCAGTAGATGGTCGTTTTGGTTTGTTTATAGCTTTCTTCACCATGAAAAAACTTTTTGGTTTGATTGAATCTCATTTGCTTATTATTATTGTTTATTATTACTACTATTATTTTGGTTTCCCTTGTCCGAGAAAATATATCAGAAACAAATACTGCTAAGAGAAATGCCCAAGATTTTATTGCCTATATTTTCTTGTAGGAGTTTTGTGGTTTCGAGTCTTAATTTAAGTCTTGAATCCACGTAGAGTTTATTCTTGTCTATGGTGTTAGAAGGTGGTGTAATTTCATTTTCCGCATGCATCTGTCCAGATTCCCCAGTACCGTTATCGAATAGACTGCCTTAACCTCATTGCATGTTCTTGCCTCCTTTGTCAACTGGTAACTGACCATATAGGTGTGGGTTTATTTCTGGGCTATTATGTTCCATTGATCTCTGTGTGTGTTTTTATGCTGGTCCCATGCTGATCTGATTACTTAGCTTGGTAGTATAGTTTGATGTCAAGTGACGTGAGACCTCCAACTTGGTTCTTTCTTTCTGCCGCGGGGACAATGAACTACTCGGAGGCCGGATGACATGCTCCGCGGGGCCCAGGGGAGGCAGCAGATCCAAGGACTGAAGCCCGGTCCACAGCCTTGCTCAGATATTTATTAGCCAGTACAAATAACTCAAGGAAGTGGACACCAGAAGTTTTCAGGGGGTGAAGTAAAGGACAAGGAACATGCTGACTTTTAATCTCTGTTCCCAGAGGCTAAACTATATCTGTTGCTAAATCCTATCCCGCTGTTTTGCGTTTGCAGTACGGGATCAGAGAGGCCCCTGGACTCTCGTCCGCTCCGGGCTTTTGCCCTAGGATGCCTCTGTCTCTGATTGTTTACCCTAACTCTGCAAGTCTTCACAGCATATTCCTACATTTGCCCCCAAATTACTGCATTGTTTGGGGATTTTGTGGTTGCAGATACATTTCTGTATTATTTGTTCCAGTTCTGTGAAATGCACAATTGGTATTTCGATAGGAATTGTATTGAATCCATAATGCTTCGAGTAGTATGGACATTTTAAAGATGCCAATTCTTCTTATCCATGAGTACCATATGTGTTTCCATTTATTTGTGTCTTCTTTAATTTCTTTCTATTTCTTCCTTCAGTGTCTTATCATTTTCCGAGTATAAGTCTTTTACTTTATTCCTCAAATTTATTCCTAGGTATTTTGTTTGGTGCCATTGTAAATGGGATTGTTAGTTTCCCTTTCTGTTAGTTAATTATTGGTGTATAAAAATGCAACCAGTTTCTTGGTGTTTATTTTGTATCCTGCTTTACTGAATTCATTTATCAGTTCTAATATGTATATTTTGGTGGATGCTCTAGGGTGCTCTATGTACAGTATTATGACAGTTTTACTTCCCCCCTTTCCAATTTGGGTGCCTTTTATTTCTTCTCCTTTCTGATTGCAGTGGCTCAGATTTCCAGTACTGTGTTGAATAAGAGTGGGGAAAGTGGGTATCCCCTGTCTTGTTCCTGATCTTAAGGGAAATGATTTTATTTTCCCCATTTGAGTATGATGTTAGATGTGGGTTTTTCATATAGACCTTCATGATGTTGAGGTATCTTCCTTCTTTTCTCACTTTACTGAGATTTTGTTTTGTTTTATCGTAAATGGGTGCTGGATTTTGTCAAGCTTTTCTGCATCTGCTGCTGTAATCATTGATTTTTAATACTTTATGTTTATGTGGTCTGTCATGTTTAATGAGTGAGGATATTGTACCTTGCATCCCAGGAATAAATCCTATCTGATCATGGTGTGTGAGCTTATTTTTTTTTTCTTTTGTGTGTGTGTATGTGTGTGTTGTGTGTTAGAGAGAGAGAGAGAGCTTTTTTAACGTATCGCAGGATTCTATTTGCTAATACTTTGTTGAGGATTTTTGCAGCATGTTCAACAGGGATGTTGGCCCATAATTTTTCTTTCTTTGCTCGGTGTCTTTATCTGGTTTTGGAATGAAGATAATTGCTGGCCTTGTAAATGTGCGTGGGAGTCTTCCCTCATCTTGAAGTTTATGGAATGGTGCTTGTTTTCCTTTGAATGTTTGGTAAATTACCAGTGGACTTAATCTGGTCCAGGCCTTTTGGTTTGTTGGAAGTTTTTTGATACTGTTTCAGTTTCATTAGTTATAATCCTTCTCTTCAAAATTTCCTGTTCTCCTCAATTCAGTGGTAGAAAACTATGTTTCTAGGAATTTATCCATTCTTCTAGATTATCCAATTTGTTGGACGTAGTTGTTCATAATATTCTCTTATAATCTTTTGTGTTTCTGTGGTTTCAGTTTTTACTTCTCCTCTGATATCATTTCTGATATTTATTTGGGTCATCTCTCTTTGTGTTTTTGCTGAGTCTGATTAAAGGTTTGTCAATCTTGTTTATCTTTTTCAGGAACCAGGTGTTGGTTTCATTGACCTCCTGTATTGTTTTTTTTAGACTCTTTCATTATTTCTGTTCTGTTCCTTATCATTTTCCTTCTTTTATTCACCTTGGGCTTTGGTTGCTGGTTCTTTTCACTACTTCCTTTAGGGGAAAGATCAGATATTTTGAAATTTTTCTGTTTCTTGAGTAGGCGTATTAAAGCTATGAATCCATCTTAGGACTGCTTTCGGCTGTGTTCAAACAGATTTTGGGTTTGTTTTATTCCCATTTTCATTTGCCCTCAAGGTATCTTTTGATTTCTTCCTGATCTCATTGTTAACCAGTTTATTGTTCAGAAACATGTAATTCAGCCTCTATTAGTGTGTTTTTCTGTTTTGTTTTATTTCCTTGTAATGATTTCTAGTTTCACACCATTGTGGGTCAGAGGAGATGCTTGATATTATTTCAAACTCCTTTAATCTACTGAAACTTGTAGAGTTTCCTAACATGTGGTCTACCCCAGAAAACCTTCCATGTGCACTTGAAAAGGAAGTATAGTCCTGCTTTGGGGTAAAATGACCTGGTAATGCCAATTAAATTCTATCTGATCCAGTGTGTCATTTTTTTTTTTGTATTTTTCTTGAAGCTGGAAACGGGGAGAGACAGTCAGACAGACTCCCGCATGCGCCCGGCCGGGATCCACCAGCACGCCCACCAGGGGCAATGCTCTGCCCACCAGGTGGCGATGCTCTGCCCTTCCGGGGCGTTGCTCTGCCGTGACCAGAGCCACTCGAGCGCCTGGGCAGAGGCTAAGGAGCCATCCCCAGCGCCCGGGCCATCTTTGCTGGGCCATCTTGCCTCCAATGGAGCCTTGGCTGCGGGAGGGGAAGAGAGAGACAGAGAGGAAGGAGGGGAGGGGGGTGGAGAAGCAAATGGGCGCTTCTCCTATGTGCCCTGGCCGGGAATCGAACCCGGGTCCCCGCACGCCAGGCCGACGCTCTACCGCTGAGCAAACCGGCCAGGGCCCAGTGTGTCATTTAAGGCCACTGTTTCTTTGTTGATTTTCTGTCTGGAAGGCCTATCCGTTGACCCTTTTATCATTATGTAGTGTCTTTATTATCTCTACTATATAGTCTTCGTTTTAAAAAGTGTATTATTTTAAGATATAAGTATTGCTGCCTCAGGTCTTTTTAAAAAATTCTATTTGCATGAAATACCTTTTGCCATCTCTTTACTGTCAGTCTGTGAGTTTCTTTTCTTCTGTGGTGGGTCTCTTGTAGACAGAATATATACTGGACTTGCTTTTTTACTGATTCAGCTACCTTAATGTCATTTTATGGGTGCATTTAAACCATTTTCATTTACAAATGATAGGTGATAGGTATGCATTTATTGCTATTTTATTCTTTATAATGATGATTCTCTTTTTCTTTCTTTCTTCTTCTTGAAGAATTCTCTTTAACATTTTCATCAGATCCTAAAAACCATCCAAACGATGACAAGCTGCTACTTTAGGGCTTTGCTGGAAAGCAAGCAGTTAATGGAGATAAGGATGACCTCTGGTAACCCACTGCTGTTTCTCCTTTCTCACTTGCCTTGTCCTCTGCTGTAGGTGTCTCCCGCAAGAAGTACACAAAGAGACAAATTGGAATCTGAGACTTCAGCTGCCAGGAACCTTGTACACTGCTGGAAGGGGGCAATGGATACTGTCTTCCGTTGTGCAATGCAGGCCGCCTTGAATCTGGGCTCAACGTTTCCAGAGTGTGATACTGACTCGGAAGTCTTCCGTCAGCGCTTCAGGCAGGTTCGTTTCAAAGAAGCAGCTGGGCCTCATGAAGTTTTCAACAAACTCCGGGAGCTTTGCTATCAGTGGCTGAAGCCAAAGCTGCGATCTAAGGAACAAATCCTGGAGCTTCTAGTGTTGGAGCAATTCCTAACAATTCTGCCCCGGGAGCTAGAGACCTGGGTGACAGAACAACGCCCAGAGACTACAGAAAGAGCAGTGTCACTATTAGAAGGCTTACAGGACTGAATTTGAGCTACCAGAGCCACAGGTGAGAAAAGAGTCAGGGATCTGGGTAATTAGACTAAAGGGTACCAGGGACAGGTGGGATTGGATCGGACATTTGCCCCCGTGTCTTTCTTTCAGCCCCACGATTTCACCACACTTCTTTTCATCTCTCTCTTCCAGTGGAGAAAACATGTGGGTCAGTGGTTTTCAACCTCCTCAGACTCAATCCCCCTTCTGTAACAAGTATTTTCTAATGTCCCAGTAAATGTACCTAGATGAAATTCGTAGATAATAGAACCTACCTACAAGCACTCATCAGAAACACCAATATTACGCTCTAGTGTCTGCAGGACCAAATTCTGGCTTGCAGCCCATTTTATATGTGATGCTAGTCATGGTTTGGACCTGTTAAAGCATTGTTAGAAAACCAAAGAGGAAGAAGGAGAGTAAATCGCATCCTGAATGTGGCACACAACGCGTAAAATATTTACTGTCTGGCTCTTTGCAAACGAAGTAGGCCAACTTTGAGTCAAGTAGAGTCTCGGAGGAATTTAAATAAAAGGAACAGAGTTGACTAGAAACCAAAAAGCATTTCAGCGTGCACATGTTCCTGGCTTGAGTGGCTTCAGAAGACCTTATCGAAGTTGTCAAGACGCTTGCCTCTCTACTCAGACTCCTGTGAGGCTACAGGCAGTAATTCAGGTCCAGCAGAGCTCCAAACACTATGAGCAGTGTTACTGCTGGTCATGTGATTTTCCAGAGTGGCAAAAGAATCTTGGGTGAACCTGAACAATTAGTAGTATAGTCTTTCTTTTGAAAAGAAAAGAAAGAAAGAAAAAGTAAGAACACTTTTTTTTAAAATTTACACCTTACATTCAGTATTACTTTTATTAGCTCTAGGCACACAGCATAGTGGTTAGACAGTCATAGAGTTTACGAAGGGTCCCCCCGATAACCCCAGTACCCACTGGGCACCATACATAGTTATTACAGTATTGACCATATTCCCTATACTGTACTTTACATCCTCACCATGACTTTCATTTCCAAAGCAGTGCTTGCCTAGAAAAGTTGAGTCATGCTAAGGTGTGCAATAACGTTTTGAGATTATATGACGAACAATGAAGAGGGTGTCGATTGGTTCTTTTTACCTATGTCAGTGGTCGGCAAACTCATTAGTCAACAGAGCCAAATATCAACAGAACAACGATTGAAATTTCTTTTGAGAGCCAAGTTCTTTAAACTTAATCTATATAGGTAGGTACATTCCTTATTGAGGTAGCAGCTTGCACGTTGGTATTTGTGGAAGAGCCACACTCAAGGGGCCAAAGAGCTCGTGAGCCACAGTTTGCCGACCACTGACCTATGTGGGTATTTGAGGGGGACAGTCCAAAGCTGGTAGGGACCTGGAGTTCTGCACTGTGCATTATCTATACTCCCATCTCTGCCCACTCAATTGTGATAGCCACCACCTGCCACTGTATTCTAAACACCTCCTAGGGGCGGTGGCCTGGCCCTCTGCTCAGAACCCCCGAGGAAAACCTGTTGGAGGCTTGCGATAGCTGAGCACAGGCCGTCATCTTTGGAGAAGGGAGGAAGTGTTTCTAGTGGGGCATGAGGGGCGCTGCAGTCTTGTGTGTTGATGGGATTCGGTAGTTAGCCTGTACGGACAGGACTCTGTTCCCAAGTTTCCTGCCTCCAAGATGGAATGCCTTTATGGTTTCCCTTCCCTTCTGTGTCTCTTTGTTTGGCTTATGCATGAGATTTTTTTTTTCTTCGTGTGGTCTTATCCTGCATTGTCAGTATGACAGGCACCCAGCCAAGTGTGGCCTCTGGAGCACTAGAAGTGTGGCTGGCCCAGATTGGGTAGGCTGCGAGGATAAATGCATACAGCACTCAGAAGACTTAGGTGAACAATGAGGTAGATGACATAGCTCATTAATAATTTTTGAATGCTGCTTACATTATGAAATTATGCTATTTAGATATATGTTGTTAAATAATGGATATTGTTAAGATTGACTTTACCTATTTCTTCTATATGACTGCTGGAAAATTTAAAATGACTTTGGTGGCTTGCATTTTATTGCTACTGGGCACAGCTGATCTAGACTTTAGAGCAGGGGTTCCCCAAACTTTTTGCACAGGGGGCCAGTTTCACTGTCCTCAGACCGTTGGAGGGCCGGGACTATAAAAAAAACTATGAACAAATCCCTATGCACACTGCACATATCTTATTTTAAAGTAAAAAAACAAAACGGGAACAAATACAATATTTAAAATAAAAAACAAGTAAATTTAAATCAAGAAAACTGACCAGTATTTCAATGGGAACTATGGGCCTGCTTTTGGCTAATGAGATGGTCAATGTGCTCCTTTCATTGACCACCAATGAAAGAGGTGCCCCTTCCGGAAGTTCAGCGGGGGCCGGATAAATGGCCTCAGGGGCCGCGGGCCGTAGTTTGCGGACCCCTGCTTTAGAGTGATGGGCTCTGGCATTTCCTCCAGATCTTTACCCCAGACATGCTTTTGGATGACCTGGCAGCAGTTGAAATGGCAGACATACCACCAAACATCCACGTGGAGGTACCCCCTCTCCCAAGCAGTGGGACCTGTCTCCGAGTCCCCAGTGGCAGAGGCGTGGATCCCACAGGCAGGGTTGCAGGAGCTGAGCTACGGTGCTGCCTGGGGAAGGCCAGCCCCTTCTGGACCCTGGTAAGGACACGGGTTTTATTTTCCTGTCCTTGATTTCTGTTTTTGGAGCTCAGGAAGCTCTCCAGGGTTGAGGTTGTTTAGAAACACCAAATATCCGATGAAAATGGACCCACTCTGTTAAAGACTAGGAGGAGGAAATTAGATTGAACACATTAGATTGAACAAGATTCAACATCCCTTAAGCTAATGAGCCTGCTCATGAAAGAGGCATCGGCCGAGAATGTTGCACAGGAAATCGATGGGAATTTTGGTAGTACGAATAAAGATGAATTTCCCCCAGCAAGTTTTTGTCAATGACATCTGTGGCAGTGTGAGTCCCAAGGGCCTCGGTTGCTCTTATGGCTTAAGAGCCACATTCAAACATGATACCTTATTAATGTACTCGCTTCAGATCCTTTAAGAGGATTTAATTGATTACTAAATAAAATGAATATATATCTTATCCCTAAAAAGCTAGAGCAGTGTTTCTGCAAGTATAGCAAGCAGCTTCTCCTATCAGGATCACACGGGCTGGGGTTCATTTTCACAAGCTCTCCAGGTGAGAGCTGTGCATACTATGGTTTCAGGACCACTGCCCCAGACAGCACAGGAGTTAGTCCCAGGAGAGAAATTCCAGGGTAAGAAAGGTTCATAGAAGTTCGTGGAAGTCTCAAAGGTGGTCAGGGACTCTTTCCAAAACTGTACAGAAGGAGAAACCCACAGGGGTTCTCCGGCCAGGCCCTGGGAGATACCATGTTAGAAAAGATTGTCGTATATGAATTCAAAAATCTTGTGAACTTTTAGGTACCCTGCCTGGGTTCCTTGCTTTTCCCGTGTCCTGACTAGGTGCGTGAGAATGGATATCCAGGACACTTGGAACCCATTTGCTCTTGAAGCCAATAGAAAATTCCAGCTCTAGTGCTTCCCTGTGGTTTTACCCCTCTCTTGCGGTTTCCATTCCGAGTGCTATCTCTCTTCTCGGGGTGTCTGGCAGACAATGAGGAAGGATACATGTGAGACTACACTGTCTTTTTGGAAAGGATGGTTTGGTCCATTCCAAGCACAACTGTACGACCACATGTTATTTATATGTGCAATGCTACCCATCCTTACACAGTTCATCTCATAATGTCACAGTGTGGTTATTTGGTCCTGAATTTGTCTCCCTTTCTGTATTCATTCTGTTTGTCTGGTACCAAATCTTGAACCTTGCTCTAGCAAGTGCTGGGCATATAGAAGATACGGGCTCAGTCTCGTTTGCAATAGCAGTGACCAGGAGGAAACACCCAAAAGGAGAGATATATAACCATTAAGGTCAAAACCAAACTATATAGAATATTGTCGTTTATACTCCAGTCTTTATTTTGCCTGCATCTCTTATCTGTTAACAAGCTTTTACAAACCTGTGTTTCTGTGTGTATGCCTGCAACAAGTGGCAGAACCTTGCCAGTCGTGTTGAATTATGAATCATTCTGCATGAGTTCCCATCACATGTGCGGATTTGCTCCTCTTAGCAGCAGTGCTGGGTGCAGAGAGCAGCACTGTTGCTCTTGATTTGCGTACTTGAGTCTCTAAAGCACAGGAACGTCCGGTATGTTCAACAAGGGAGAGAGAGAATGATGTAACAAGTGAAGTATATCTGTTAGGAGGAGAGGAACCTACTCCTTTCTCAACACTGTTTAAAGTGATATAATATGCTTTGTCTTCCGGACTGGGAGGTCTCTATGTCTACTTCCTGGTCACCAAAGTCTCATCCTCTTTACCACTTGTAGAGGGCCCAAGGGGTCTGCAGGCAGAGCTAGGAGAGAGATATGACCAGCAGGTAGGTGGCAGGAGCACGCACAAACTTTGCTGGGCAACTCTGTCAGGTGTGCCTGTGGAGGAAGTCAGGGGCTGGAAGGGGAGGAGGACCAGGGAACTCCACAGGGAGTAAGGGCTCGAGAGGGGGCTTGCCTGTCTAGGTGAGGATTGTAGCCCATTAGCAAGCACACTGGGAGTCTCCAGGTCAGAGAATGCCAATGGGCAGCAGCAGCTTGGGGTCATATAACACAAGGCTCCACCTTTTCAGTGCCTAGCAGATGTGGGGGTGATAGTTTCTGGGCTATGCAAAGGAGGCCGGCTCTAAGTGGTTAAAAATCTGCTTCTGGGAGCTGATATTTGAATGCTTGGATGTGTGAGAATTTGAGTTTGCAGCATGCAAGCTTTTGAGTAAGGAAGTCCCAGTGGGAGTGAAGAAATGAGCAGACTAGAGCCCAATACAAAGAAGGCTCGTCCATACCCTTAGGCTCGTTTCCAGCACAACCTCTCGGGTCCTCTCTGTGGCGTTTAAAGGTAAAGAAAAGAGCCATGTCCACAGAAGGTGGCATAGAGACATGACTTCTGACTGACTGATGTTCAGTGTCGGCCAAAATATCGTGGAGCCAAGCTATAAAACACACAGTGAGCATCCTTCTGTGTGCATGTGCCAGCAGGACAGATTTCTAGGTTAGGAACGATTGGTTAGGGAGCCTATGCATTTAAAACTTGAATAGATATGGACGAATGGTGCTGCAAAATTATTGCACCAATTTACCCTCCCACTACAGCATGTGAGTGCGAGTGTCTGCTTGCCTCCACTCACAGCTGTGCTTTGTGATGAGCACCAGGGCTGTTCTCCCTTTATTGGCATACAGATGGAGGGCTGTGAAAATCCTTTTAATCATTGTCCAGTTCATGCCGCATTTGTGGTAGCATTTTATGGAATGGGTGACTAGAGGGTGGCAACTGAAGTCCGAAGGGTGGGAGATGGGTCAGAGGAGGATGGTTAGCGGCCTTAGCTGACGCGGGCTGTGAGCTTAAGCTGGGGAATACAAGCTCAGGGTAGTGGCAGGAGCAGACCCTTGAGAGTCCAGAAAGTGGAGGCTGAGTGCACCTGAGCCAAAAAAAAAAAAATCAGAATGTCACACAGGAGAGAGGTGGGTGGCGGTAGGCTTGGTGCACAGTGAAGAAGTACATGAGGTTGACATCCAGCAAGGTGCTCCAGATTGGGCCAGCTTCTTTGAAAGTTGGCACTGGCACCAAGGAGTACTGTGCCGGGCTGAGGAAGCAAGGGGACAGTTCTCAGTCTCTTTCGGTTTGGTGCTGCACAAAAAGGGGGCAGCTGGACTGACGATGATACTCCTGGCCTTGTTCTCATGGGTGCTAGATTCTGCTTCCGGGGCTGCTTCAGTCCTTGACTAGTCACATCTTTAGCTCCCTACTTTCACCCAAGGGGCACGTGTCTGGGTTGCTTTCGTGGTGACTTTGCGATGAATCTACAGCCTGAAGAGTTTCAAGTCCATGCTTTATGTATCAGATGGGAACTGCCATATGAACATATCCTGCCATTCTGAACTTGTTTTCATGTCTCTCTTATGGGGAAATTCTCCGCCTTCAGGTTTCTGCCACCCTAAGGCTGTGCTGCTGTCCGCTCCACCCACCCCCCCCCCGCCATGACCTTTCACATTGCTCGCACTTTTGCTTGATTGCAACTATCCTTTGACTCATGACATCCAGTTTTATTTGACCCAGGGCTTATACGCTCTCATCCCAACCTTACCTTTGAAGTGGAAGCATAACCAAAATGAAGAGTTGTCTTTTGAATCCCTTCATTTGAAATATATGGTATTTTAGTCGACTTCCTATGCTTCTCAGTATATGTTCTAAAAGCTCAATTTTCTTTCGGATTAACATTAGTCAAACCAACTTGCTAATGTCCTGTTTACTAATTCTGATATTTAAGCATTGCCCTGTATTTCATTCTGAAATGAGCCACTTCCAACTCACACTTGATTGCAGACCCGTCAACTTGGCCAGAACTGAGGTGGGGGTTGGAAAGAGGACCGAGCCACTGTGGCCTTCACTGAGGAGAGGCGTGGTAGAACACAAGGGGACAGCGAGTTTAGAAACTTCTCCTGGTTGTCCTTACATAGACACCGAGAAACATTGTTTGGTGATTATTTCGGTTTGCTTCAAGAGACTCTACTTCTAGACTTCAGCTGAAACAAACAGACAGATTATTTGTTGCCCATTGCCGACCTACCTCAGTTGCCATTTTAATTTGAATATCTCTTTAAAAAATTATTCCAGTAACCATTCTCCTAACCACCACTTTGGCCTCTCATTTTCTTCACTTGGCAGTCAATAAAACAGTGTTTCTCAGCTTTAATCTGCCAACACTTTAGGAAGGTTGAGTTCGTGTTCTGGCCCTCACCTACATAATTCCATTCTCAAAACAGATGTGGAATTCTTTCAGTGCATTGATTTTGCACCAGTATTGATTCACTTCCCTTCTGTAAATTGGAGGAGAATAGCTTTGAACTGAGCACAATAGGATCTCCCCTCTGCCCTGCCATTTGGCTTTCTTCTTATCTTGAAAGCGCGCGCGCTACACAAACAGACACACACACACAACTTGTCAGAGGCTCCTGGAGAAGCACTGCTGAGAAGGGTAGTAGGCAGATATTGAGAGGCCACGTGTCCAAGAAAGAGACCTGGACTCTGAAAAATCCGGTGTGGATTCAAACTATCCTTCCTCCAATCTCTCCTTATGGCCAGGACACCCACAATCAGAGCCTGACCCTGCAGCGACCTCGGAGAGAGACCTACAGGATTGCAAGGAAGTGCAACAACTCTTGGAATTGCTTGACTTCAAGATAGGTAGGTGAGGGTTCGCGAAATGTTTGGGAAGAAATGAAAGTAAAATTTGTCCTGACTCCCAGGATAAAGAGATTTGGGATATACACTTGGAATTATTTCCATCTTCCCACTAGCTATTGACTAGAAACCTCAGTCTGTCTCTTCATTCCCCTTGGGACATGGTGACACTTGCAATTCCTACCCACGTTCCTGATTTTGATATTGGGAGAAAAGAAAAATGTCAAATCAGAGAAAAACTGGAAAGTATATAACCATTTTCTGGGTTTTTGTTTGTTTGTATTTTACTGATAGAAACAGAGAGAGAGACAGAGAGAGAGACAGAGAGAGACAGAGAGAGGGACAGGCAGACAGGAAGGGAGAGAGATGAGAAGCATCAATTCTTTGTTGCAGCAGTCCAGTTGTTCATTGATTGCTTTCACATATGTGCCTTGACCAGGGGGCTAAAGCAGAGAGAGTGACCCCATGCTCAAGCCAGCGACCTTGGGCTCAAGCCAGGGGCCTTGGGCTTCAAGCCTTTGGGTTCAATCCAGTGACCATGGGGTCATGTCTGTGATCCCCCACTCAAGCTGGCGACCCTGTGCTCAAGCTCGTGAGCCTGCACCCAAGCCGGATGAGCCCTTGCTCAGACCGGCGACCTCAGGGCTTTGAACCTGGATCCTCAGCATCCCAGGCCAACACTCTATCTGCTGCACCACTACCTGGTCAACCTATTTTCTCTTTCTTTAGACAGAAATGCACTTCTTGGTCCCAGTTCACCAGAAGACTCTGAAGAGCCAAAAACTCAACTGGAAAATCACACAGAGCAGCTACCCGGAGACCACGCATTGCCTGTCGATGACTGGAACCCCTTTCCAGGAGACAGAGCTCAGAGATCCAACAAGGAACAACCCCTCAGCTCCAGTGCCCTTGAGCAAAACAGTGTCCAAAAGCAAGCACACCGATGTATTCAGTGTGGGAAATGTTTTGTTTCCAAGAAGGTACTTAAAGGGCACCTAAGAATTCATTCAGGAGAGCTCCCTCATGAGTGCCTTGAATGTGGGAAAAGATTCCTTCGTAAGTCCAACCTACAACGGCACCTCCGAGTTCATTCAAGGGAGGCACCCTATAAGTGCAGTGCGTGTGAGAAGCGATTCACTCGGGCATCGAAACTCATGGAACACCAGGAAACCTCTTCTCCTCAAGGAGTGTACACTTGCCCTGACTGTAGGTTGCAGTTTTGTGTTAGAAAATATTTTATGCAACACCAAAAAAGCCACACAACTGTAAAACCCCATAAATGTCACAGTTGTGGGAAGAGATTTAGTCGAAAAAGAGACCTTCATGTGCACCACATGGCACACACTGCAGAGAGACCGTTTGTGTGTGAGCAGTGTGGGAAAAGCTATAGACAGAAATCAAGCCTTGCTTTTCATTTAAGAAACCATCCTAGGGGAGAAGCCATTGTTCTACAAGCTTCTTAAAGATAGCACACTATCATATGCACCAAGCTACTCACTTTAGGGAAGAATGCTTTGAGAATTTGTTGAGGGAAACAGCTCTTTCACAAACTGACACTCCTATATCAGAGCTTTAACCTGCAGTAGGCTATCTTGGAAGAACAGTGTTCAGGCTTATTTATAAGAACAGCTTTCTGTTTTGCGATGCTTAAAATGCATCTTCTGCGTCATACACATTCTAGAGTATTCACTAACTCTTGCTACTGTCCTAGACGTGATATTTCTTTCTGTTTAGGCAAGTTTTGTTTAATCCTTATGATGAAAGTGTCTTTGTCCCAAGCCAACCACAGCATAGGTGTAAGTAAGGAGCGTATCAAGGTCGGCATTCCTTTGGCACCTAGGGTCAACATTCCTGTAGACGGGTACGTGCCCAGTTGACCTGTATCTGTGCACTGTTTTACTCACATGGACATAGATACGCTGTTCTTGTTGGATTGCCACTGACTAGTAATTGGAGAAACATGCAGATGCTTCCCTGATGGTGCCAACGAGCACTTCCCTTGACTCTCTCTTCCACCATGTGTCAGAATCTCTTGTGCACCCACTGCTGTGTTTATACATCATCTGAGCCTTGAACACAGTTCGTTTTTGAAATGGGGAGCACTTCCAAAAGATAGGGGCAAGGGAAAATGTCCAATCCTAAGGTTCTGTGCAGGGCAGAGAACAGTGCCCACCTCACAAGTACTAGCAAGAGTGTGAGTGGATTATATAAATGTCAAAACCCTACCTGCAGTGGACTTCCAGTAAATACTGTATTTTCATTCTTTGTTCTGTGAAATGATGAAAGCGTTGAAGGCCACAAACTTAACTTTAAGTCTAGCTTTGGTCACCTCCCACACATCTTATGCAATGTTCTTATGTGTGATGTTGCAAGTGTTCGTTATTGCAGTTTTCATTTTATTTCTGTTCTTCCCTAAGAGTCAGACATTGTTGATAATTTCCTGCCAACTTTTGGTTATAATGCAAAGTTTGTTAAGTAACATGGTTCATTCTTGTTCTGCTTTGAAGTGTATTTACATTTCCTTGAAGACTTAGGTTCTCCGACCATACAGACTAAGGGTTCCACTGTAGGGAACACCCTAGGAAAGGAATGGTTGTGCCATTGGATTATAGCTACTCACCTCTCTAAATACTTCGAAATTGTACGACACATATGTTTTCCCACGCCTTGGCTTGCGGTTTCACTCACTTAATGGTGTCCCTTGATGAAGAGAATTTCCCAGGAGATACATGGTTGAATTGATCATTTCCCCTTTATTATTCATGCTGTTTGAATCCTGGTGGTGAAGAAAATTTTTGTCTACACCAAGATCATAAACATATTTTCTATGTTTTGACTTAAAAGTTGTATTATTTTCCCTTAAACATTGTGACACATTTCACCTGGAGTTGATTTCTTTTACAAACGGTATGAGGTGTAAGATTCAAGAAAACTTTTTTTTACTTATTTATTTATTTGTTTGTTTACCTATTTATTTATTTATTTTTAATTTTAAATTTTTATTTAGAAAATTAACTTTAAGAGGGTAACATTGATCAATAAGAGTACATAGGTTTCAGGTAAGAATTCTAGAGCATGGAACTGTTGATTATGTTGTATACCCATCACCAAAAGTCAGATCATTTTCTGTCACTTTATATTTGTGTCTCCTTCCCCCCTTCCCCACACCCCTTCCCCCTGGTAACCGCTTCAGTTTTATCTATGTCCATGACTCTCAGTTTTATATCCCACCTATGTGTGAAATCATACAGTTCTTAGCTTTTTCGGATTCACTTATTTCACTCATTATAATGTTCTCAAGGTCCATGCATGTTATCATAAATGTCACTATGTCATCATTGCTAATGGCTGAGAAGTATTACATTTTATATATATACAGAAAACATCTTCTATAAGCAATCTTCTATCGTGGGACACTTTGGTTGTTTCCATGTCTTGGCCACTGTGATTAATGCTGCGATGAACATGGTGGTGCCTGTGTCTTTACGTACCAATGTTTTCAAGTTTTGGGGCATAGATACCCAGTAGAGGGACTGCTGGGTCATATGGCTATTCTATTCTTAATTTTTTTGAGGAACCACCATACTTTCTTCCATAATGGTTGTACTAATTTGCATTCCCGCAAGTAGTGAATGAGGGCTCCTTTTTCACCACAGCCTTCCCAACACTTGTTATTACCTGTCTTGTGAGGTGGCATTTCATTGTAGTTTTGATTTGCATTTCTCGAATAACTAGAGAAGAGGAACATCTTTTCATATATCTGTTGGCCATTTGTATGTCTTCTTAGAAGAAGTGTCTGTTCAGGTACTCTCCCCTTTTTTTAATTGGATTGTTTGCTTGTTTGTGGCTGAGCTTTACGAGTTCTTTATATATTTTGAATATCACACCCTTATCGGAGCTGCTGCTTGCAAATATCATCTCCCACTTAGTTGGCTGCCTATCTGTTTTGTTGTCAGTTTCCTTTGCTGGGCATAAGCTTTTTAGTTTGACATAGTCCCATTCATTTATTTTTGCCTTTACTTCCCTTGCCTTTGGGGTCAAATTCACAAATGTTCTCTATGGCCAAGGTCCATGAGCTTAGTACCTATGTTTTCTTCAATGTAATTTATTGTTTTGGATCTTATATTTAGGTCTTTGTTCCATTCTGAATTAATTTTTGTGCAGGGGGACAAAGTGTAGTCAAGTTTCATTCTTTTGCATGTGGCTTTCCAATTTTCCGAGCACCACTTATTGAAGAGGCTTTCTCTTCTCCATTGTGTGTTTTTGACTCCTTTGCCGAAGATGATTTGTCCATATAAATGTGGTTTTATTTCTGGGATCTCAATTCTTTTCCATTGGCCTATGTGTGTGTTTTTCTGCCAATACCATGCTGTTTTGATTATCGTGGCTCTATGTTATAATTTGAAGTCAGGCAGTGTGATATCTTCTGGCTGTATTTTCATTTTTTTATTTATAAAATACCCATCATGTATCTTTCTCCTGCTTGGCACTGAAGATACAATGCTGAATAAGAGACAGTTCAGATTCCTTTATGTAAAGCATGGCACGTATCCCCCATCCAATTCTCTATTGATGACAGAACCTTGTCATTAGGTGCCTCATACTTTTGTATTATTTCATCACTTCCAGGGTCAAGCTCCATATGGTGACTTTCTTCAGACTGGAGATCCTAGATGTGATTCCCTTCTCCTATGGAGCTTCTGGTGACTAAGAAGGCTTGACGACCTGCTGAAGTTTCTCCTGCACATGCTACAGGAATAAGGCTGCTCACCTGTGTGGGTTCTTTGGTGTTTAATAAGGTGTGAGTTCTGAATGAATCTTTTTCCACATTCATGACATTTAAAGGGCTTCTCTCCTTTCTGAATTCTTACGTGACATGTGTGTGTAGGTTTGTGTTATGACTGAAGCTTTTCCCACACCATGAGCATCTATATGGTTTTATTCCTTGGTGTGCCATTAGGTGCTTATTTAGATCTGAAGTCCATCTAAACCTCTTATCACATTGTTGACATTTATAGGGTTTCTCTTCAATGTGAATTCTCTGATGCTTAATAAGGTCAGAGCTGACTCTGAAGCCTTTCTCACATTCCTGACATTTAAAAGGTTTCTGTCCTGCATGGCTTTTCCCTGAAAATCCATACGTTTTGGAAGCTCTTGTTTACAAGTTGAATGTTTCTTTCTCTTCTTCCCTAGAAAAGCTTGAGGCTGTTTCTGTACCCTGTGTGTACCACCATGATTTTCTTTGCCTGTTTTTTTCTGGGCAACTGTCACTCTGGCCTTTCTTAATATTTTGCATCCTGATGCTTGTATTTCTAATGTAGAAGTAGATATAGGTGGGTCATTTCCAGTGTCACTTTTGAGCTTTGACCTTGTTGGAAAAAACAGAAGAATCAGCCATCTGTATCCCAGAACAAGAAAACTAGGAATGGAACAACAACAACAAGAATTCAATTATGACTGCTTTTAAAATACAGGAACAAGTGATTTTTGGTCCAATCACAACAAAAATGCATGGGTCCATTTCTCCCTGAGTCTCCCTGCTAGCCCTCCCCCCCTAAAACCCATTAAAGAATGCAAGGCAAAACAGAGAATTTTAAAAAGTGGTAAAAAGAATGGAAAATAGTTTGTGACCCCAGAATTAGGAGAATAACATAGCAAGATGTCTTACACCCTCACACCCAACAGAAGAAGGCAACCCAGATCTAATGTTTTTTTTTTTAAATTTAATGCAGTGACATTGATAAATCAGGGTACATATATTGAGAGAAAACATCTCTACATTATTTTGACATTTGACCGTGCTGTATACCCCTCCCCCAAAGTCAAATTGTCTTCTGTCACCCTCTATCTGGTTTTCTCTGTGCCCCTCCCCTCCCCTAACCCCTCTCTCCCTCTTCACCCCCCCCTCCCCCAACCCCCCGCCCCTGTTGCCATCACATTCTTGTTCATGTCTCTGAGTCTCATTTTTATGTCCCCTCTATGTATGGATTCATCTTAGTTTTTTTTCTGATTTACTTATTTCACTCCGTATAATGTTGTCAAGGTCCATCCATGTTATTGTAAATGATCCGATGTCATCATTTCTTATGGCTGAGTAGTATTCCATAGTATATATGTACCAAAGCTTTTTAATCCACTCGTCCTCTGATGGACACTTGGGCTGTTTCCAGATCTTCGCTATTGTGAACAATGCTGCCACAAACATGCGGGTACATTTCTCCTTTTCGAGCCGTTCTATGGTGTCCTTGGGGTATATTCCTAAAAGTGGGATAGCTGGGTCAAAAGGCAGTTCGATTTTCAGTTTGTTGAGGAATCTCCATACTGTTTTCCACAGTGGCTGCACCAGTCTGCATTCCCACCTACAGTGTAGGAGGGTTCCCTTTTCTCCACATCCTCGCCAGCACTTATTCTGTGTTGTTTTGTTGATAAGCGCCATTCTGACTGGTGTGAGGTGATATCTCATTGTGGTTTTAATTTGCATTTCTCTAATGATTAGTGATGTTGAGCATTTTTTCATATGCCTATTGGCCATCTGTATGTCCTCTTTGGAGAAGTGTCTATTCATCTCTTTTGCCCATTTTTGGATTGGGTTGTTTGTCTTCCTGGTGTTGAGTTTTACAAGTTCTTTATAAATTTTGGTTATGAACCCCTTTTCAGACGTATTGTCAAATATGTTCTCCCATTGTGTAGTTTGTCTTTTTATTCTGTTCTTATTGTCTTTAGCTGTGCAAAAGCTTTTTAATTTGATATAGTCCCATTTGTTTATCCTGTCTTTTATTTCACTTCCCTGTGGAGATAAATCAGCAAATATATTGCCCCGAGAGATGTCAGAGAGCTTACTGCCTATGTTTTCTTCTAAGATGCTTATGGTTTCACGGCTTACATTTAAGTCTTTTATTTTTATTTTGAGTTTATTTTTGTGAGTGGTGTAAGCTGGTGTTCTAGTTTCATTTTTTTGCAGGTAGCTGTCCAGTTTTCCCAATACCATTTGTTAAAGAGGCTGTCTTTACTCCATTGTATTTCCTTACCTCCTTTGTCAAATATCAGTTGTCCATAGAGCTGTGGGTTTATTTCTGGGCTCTCTTTTCTGTTCCATTGATCTATATGCCTGTTCTTATGCCAGTACCAGGCTGTTTTGAGTACAACGGCCTTGTAGTATAACTTGATATCAGGAAGTGTGATACCTCCCACTTTATTCTTCTTTTTTAAGATTGCTGAGGCTATTCGTGTCCTCTTTTGGTTCCATATAAATTTTTGGAATATTTGTTCTATATCTTTGAAGTATGTCATTGGTATTTTAATTGGTATTGCATTGAATTTATAGATTGCTTTGGGTAATATAGACATTTTAATGATGTTTATTCTTCCTAACCATGAGCATGGTATATGCTTCCACTTGTTTGTATCTTCCTTGATTTCTTTTATCAATGCTTTGTAATTTTCCGAGTACAAGTCTTTAGTCTCCTTGGTTAAGTTTACTCCTAGGTACTTTATTTTTTTGGTTGCAATTGTGAAGGGGATTGTTTCCTTAATTTCTCTTTCTGACTGTTCATTGTTGGTGTATAAAAATGCTTCTGATTTCTGAGTATTGATTTTATATCCTGCCACTTTGCTGAATTCATTTATCAGGTCCAGTAGTTTTTTGACTGAGACTTTAGGGTTTTCTATATACAATATCATATCATCTGCAAATAATGATAGTTTTACTTCTTCTTTTCCAACTTGAATGCCTTTTATTTCTTCTTCTTGTCTAATTGCTGTGGCTAGGACTTCCAGGACTATGTTGAATAAGAGTGGTGAAAGGGGGCACCCCTGCCTTGTTCCTGATCTTAAGGGTATTGCTTTTAATTTTTTCCCATTGAGTATGATGTTGGCTGTGGGTTTCTCATAGATGGCTTTTATCATGTTGAGGTATGTTCCCTGTATTCCCACTTTGCTGAGAGTTTTGATCATGAATGGGTGCTGGATTTTATCAAATGCTTTTTCTGCATCTATTGAAATTATCATATGGTTTTTCTCCTTCTTTTTGTTTATGTGATGAATCACATTGATTGATTTACGAATATTGTACCAGCCTTGCCTCCCCAGAATAAATCCCACTTGATCATGGTGTATGATTTTTTCCATATATTGTTGGATCCGGTTTGCTAATATTTTGTTGAGGATTTTAGCATCTATATTCATCAGAGATATTGGCCTATAATTTTCTTTCTTTGTGTTGTCTTTGCCTGGTTTTGGAATCAGAATTATGCTCGCCTCATAAAAGGAGCTTGGAAGTCTTCCTTCCTCTTGAATTTTTTGAAATAGTTTGAGAAGGATAGGAGTTAGTTCTTCTTTGAATATTTGGTAGAATTCCGTTGTGAAGCCATCGGGCCCCGGACTTTTCTTTGTTGGGAGTTTTTTGATAACTGTTTCGATCTCATTTGTTGTAATTGGTCTGTTTAGGTTTTCTGATTCTTCCAGATTGATTTTTGGAAGATTGTATGTTTCAAGGAATTTGTCCATTTCATCTAGGTTGTCTAGTTTTTTGGCATACAGTTCTTCATAGTATTTTCTTACAATATTTTGTATTTCTGTTGTGTCAGTTGTTATTTCTCCTCTCTCATTTCTAATTTTATTTATTTGAGTCCTCTCTCTCTTTTTCTTGGTGAGTCTACTTAAAGGTTCATCAATCTTGTTTACCTTTTCAAAGAACCAGCTCCTAGTTTCATTGATCCTCTGTATTGTTTCTTTAGCCTCTATGTCATTTATTTGTGCTCTGATCTTTATTATTTCCTTCCTTCTACTACATTTGGGCTTTACTTGCTGTTCTTTTTCTAATTCTTTTAGATGCAGGGTTAAGTTGTTTATTTGAGCTTTTTCTCGCTTCTGAAAGTGTGCCTGTAGTGCTATGAACTTCCCTCTCAGCACTGCTTTTGCTGTGTCCCATAAATTTTGAGTTGTTGTATGCTCATTGTCATTCGTTTCTAGGAATTTTATTTCCTCTTTGATCTCATTCTTACTCCATTCATTATTTAACACCCTGCTATTTAGTTTCCATGTGTTTGAGAATTTTTGAGCTTTTCTGCTGTGATTCATTTCTAGTTTCATGCCGTTGTGATCGGAGAAAGTGCTTGATATGATTTCAGTCTTCTTAAATTTGTTGAGAGTACTTTTGTGCCCTAACATGTGGTCTATCCTAGAGAATGTACCATGAGCACTTGAAAAGAATGTGTATTCTGCTGCTTTAGGGTGAAAGGTTCTGAAGATATCTATTAAATCGAGTTGATCTAGTGTTTCCAATAAGTCTGCTGTTTCTTTGTTAATTTTCTTTCTTGAGGATCCATCTAGTGATGTTAGTGGGGTATTGAAATCCACTACTAGTATAGTATTGCTGTTGATCTCGCCCTTTAAATCCATCAAAGTCAGTTTTATATATTTGGATGTTCCTATATTAGGTGCATAGATATTTATAATAGTTATATCTTCCTATTGGATTACTCCCTTTATCATTATGTAGTGGCCTTCTTTATCTCTTACTATATCCTTTGTTTTAAAGTCCAATTTGTCTGATATAAGTATTGCTACCCCAGCTTTTTTTTCATTTCCGTTTGCATGAAATGTTTTTTTCCATCCTTTTACCTTCAATCTAAGTGTGTCTTTTGTTCTAAGGTGTGTCTCTTGTAGACAACATATGTATGGGTCCCGTTTTCTTATCCATGGCTACCCTATGTCTTTTGATTGGATCATTTAATCCATTTACATTTAAGGTTATTATTGATATGTAGTTGTTTATTGCCATTTTCTTCTTTAAAGGTGTATTCCTTTTCTTGCTATATTCTTTTCCCACTTTGATCTGTTTACAACAGGCCCCTTAACATTTCCTGCAGCATTGGTTTGGTTGTAATGAATTCCTTGAGTTGTTTTTTGTCTGGGAAGCTTTTTATTTCTCCTTCGATTTTAAACGATAGCCTTGCTGGATAAAGTAGTCTTGGTTGTAGGTTCTTGTTCTGCATTACTTTGAATATTTCTTGCCATTCCCTTCTGGCCTCAAGTGTTTCTGTTGAGAAGTCGGATGTCATCCTTATGGGGGCTCCTTTGTAGGTGATAACTTTTTTTTCTCTTGCAGCTTTTAATATTTTCTCTTTATCGCTTAGCTTTGGTATTTTAATTATGATGTGTCTTGGTGTAGGTTTCTTTGGGTTTCTCTTTAATGGAGTCCTCTGTGCTTCTTGGACTTGTGAGAGTTTCTCTTGCATTAATTTAGGGAAATTTTCAGCTATGATATGATTGAACAACATCTCTATTCCTTGTTCCTTTTCTTCTTCTTCAGGAACCCCTATGATGCGGATGTTATTTCTCTTCATGTTGTCACAGAGCTCTCTAAGAGTTTCCTCAGACTTTTTGAGTCTCTTTTCTCTTTTCTTCTCTGCTTTCATGCCTTCATTCCAGTTGTCCTCTAACTCGCTGATTCGATCCTCTGCTCTATCTATCCTGTTTTTAATTCCTTCCATTGTGGTCTTTATTTCTGATATTGTATTTGTCATCTCCGACTGGTTTTTTTTTATACTTGCTATTTCTTTATTTAGGTTTTCAAACTGCCCCTCCATTGTTGTTCTAAGACTTCTAAGCATCTTTACAATCATTATTTTGAACTCCGCATCTGGAAGTTTGATTATTTCCATATCACTCAGCTCATCTCTCAAAGGTGTCTCTTGTGGTTTCATTTGGGTTGCACTCCTTTGTCTTCTCATAATGGTGTTTTATTTGTAGAGTTGTTTGAGTCTAGGCTTGGTGTTGTCTGCCTCCAGTTTTCAGTTGTGTTATTTCTAGGTCTTCTTGGGTTGGTATGAGCTATTATTTGTAATCCACTTTTGAATTTGGGCAGCTTTGAAGTGTTGATTTGTTTGTTTTCTTAACAGGTGATAGTCTTGTTAACTGTTCTCAGCAGGGGGCTTCCTTGAAACTGTAACCAGGAATGCTGTGGGTGTAACCTGAGATGCTGAAGGTCTCTTCCACCAACTAATCTCACTGGGGGCAGGGTTTTTTCTCAGCTTCAGTAGGGGGAGGTGTATCTCAGATCTCCATGGAGACCTGAGTTACTGCCCCTCCTCCCCACTTCTTGTTTTCAGCTGTGTCTTGTTGCACTGATTGGAGCTGGATAGATGTCCGGAGATCTCTGATCCGGAAGCACTTCAGCTCTGTTTTGTGAAAGGTTCAGTCCCTCCCCCAGCTATGGCCTCCTCCAGCACGAATGAGTCAGCTTTTTTATTTCGTTTCTTGCATACCTTAGCCCCTCACAGTCTGTCCCTCTCCCTGTCCTTTCCACTTGGGAGATAAGCTGGTCTTTTCAACCCACCTTGCTCCCTGGTCGCCAGGTAAGTGGCTGTGAGCAGTAGTTTCTGCTCTTTTTCCTCTGTGAAATCCTCTCTGGGCTCTCAGCCTCCCCCTCCCGCCCATCCGTTCCTGTAAGCAGAGGAGATTCAGGCACTCCTTACCAGGATTATTGTGGCTTCCTCTTTGCTCCTTGGTTTTTGAGAGCTGTTCTTGCAGTTCAGTGTTGGTTTTTCATGCTGATTTTTCCTAAATTGATTTGTATTCCAGTTTGGTGTTGAGAGCTGGGCGTCTGTGCGTCTGCCTACTCCGCTGCCATCTTGGAGCTCTCCCAGATCTAATGTTTTCTAAGTGTCAACCTAGCAACAGAAGGCTTCCTGGATAGGCTTATTCTTTCCCCAGTCTGAATGGGAAACCTTATGACACATTTAGAACCCATTAGAAGACACCAAGTGGGCAGGCAGGACTAGCAAGAGGTACCTAGGCACAAGTGGCATGACCCAGGAAGCCTGTTTATCTCTGTTGGTCTGAGACTCCCCGTTCCCACTGAGAGACACTCGAGCCTAGGAGAAATACCTTTCTTACCCTCAGGGAGCACCTGCAGGGACACATGGGTGCCCTAGCAGTACCACATAAACCAAGGAAATAGCAAAAGCTCTCTGAAAATTAAGCTGTCACCAGAAGCATACCCCACAAAAGTAGGAAGGACCCTATGTGCTAAAATAAAGCACGGTGACTTCCCATTGAGTTAAAATATTTAAATATTATCCAGACTTTCCTAATATAATGTGCAAAATAATCAAGGCATAATAATAATAAAAGTCACCCATCAGACTAAGAACTTATAAAAATCACAACATGAGTGAGAAAAATGCAATCTGACAAAAATGAAATCAGATGAGAATGTAAAAAGAAACAAAAATCAAAAACAAAAATAAAACAAAATTAAACTATACTTCAAAATAATCCATGGTTTAAAGAGAAAGTCTCAAAGAAAATTTAAAAATACATGGATGAATGAAAATGAAATTACAATATATCAAAATATGTGCCACAAAGCTAAAGAAGTGCTCACAGGAAAATGTATAGACGAAAATGTTTACAATAGAAAAGGGGAAGGGTCTGAAATCAATAATCTAAGGTTTCTACACCAAGGAACTAAAAAAAAAAAAAATCCAAAGCAAACTGAAGAAAGCAAGTAAATATCAGAGCAGAAATCACAAACAAATGCTTGTACTTAAATATAAATAAATTGATAAGCCTCTATCACAACCGACAAAAATAAAAGAAGACACAAATCACCAATATCAGGAAGGAAATTGGGTATATGACTACACATTCAGCAAATATTACAAAGATTATAAGGAAGTACTATAAACAACTTTATGTTCATAAATTTAAATTTAGGTAGAAATGGACCAATTCCTCAAAAACTACAAACTATGAGAATTCAACCAATATGAGATACATATTCTGAATAGCAATATTACCATTAGAGAAATTGAACTCATCATTAAAAAGCTTCCAGAAAAAAAAAAATCTCCAGGTCCATAAGGTGTTACTGGAAGATTCTACCAAATATTTAAAGAATTTCCACCAATTGTATGCAATCTCTTTCAGAAAAGAGAAGAGGAAATACTACCCAACCCATAGGGCCAGCAGTACCCTGATAGCAAAATCATACAAAGATAGTACACTAAAAATGAAAACTACAGACTAACACCTCCCATGAACTTAAATGCAAAGTTCCTCAGCAAGACATAGGTAAACTGAAATGTAACAATATGTAAGAATTACATAATATGTAAAAATTACATACCATGATCAAGTAGGATTTATTGCAGGTATGCTAGCTGGTTCTACATTTGAAATCGACCAACACAACCCACCATATCAATAAGCTTTGAAAGATCACAATCCTATCAACTGACACAGTAAATTATTTGACAAGTCTCACATCCACTTGTGATAAAAAACACTAAGAAACTTAAGAATTATATAGACTTGATAAAGACCGTCAACAACAAACCCTGTACTAGTATCACAGGTAATGTTGAAAGACTTAGTGTTTTCATGAAAATGGGAAACAAGTCAAGGATGTGTACTCTCATCACTCTTTCTCAACATAGTCCTGGATGTTTTGTCTACTGCAATAAGGTAAGACAATAAATAAATAAATAAATAAATAAATAAATAAATAAATAAATGTGACTTCTGGGCAAGATGGAGGCATAAGTAAACGTACTCGCCTTGTCCTACAAGCACATCAAACTGACAGACTACGGGACCACCATCATTCAGAACCATCTGAAATTTGGATAAACGGAAGTGCTACAAGTAGGTAATTAAAGAGAAGCCACGTAAAGACTAGCAGGAGGGGTGGATATGCAGAGAGCTGGTCTCACCCATGCGCAGCAGATACAAGTAGGGAGGGTATCTCAGCTGTAGTGGTCTCCTCTGATGAGCAAAGGGTCCCAGCCTCACTCCAGGTTCCCCTTTCAGGGTTTCAGTGTCAGAAAAAGAAGTCCCCATAACTTACAGCAGCATAAACCTGTGGGAATTTAGGCTGAGGGAGATGGAAGCCTTCTGGAGTCCCAGGCAGTTCCTCTTAAAGGGCCCACCCACAGACTTACTCAGACTTACACCTCTGAGCTATAGCACTGGGGTAGCAGCTTAAAAGGCACCAGAGACATACAGGGAGGAAATTGAGACCTGGGTCACAGGGTAGGCCACTTTCTCCCAGACAGAAGTGCTGGCAGAGGCCATTTTTCCTTTGATGAGCCCTCCCCCACAGAGCCTGCAGGTGAGCCCTATATATGAGTCTCGAGCAACCTGGCTCACACTGTTTGCCTCACCCTGGTGATTCCCTGAGACCCCACTCTACCCAACTTTCCAGGAAATACCCAAGCTATTTGCAGTGGTTTTTCCAAACCAATGGCCTGTCTTGGCTCATGCTTTACACTTTCCTAAAATCTCTCAAACAAGCAACATCTGTACTCAATGTGCCCTATACTCTCACTAAGTGGCCCCAGGCCTGGCACTAGCAACAGCCGGTCTTGGTACACAGTTTGGCCTCACCTGGGCACCTCCAGCCTAGAGCAAGTAGCAGCCGCCTGCAAGTCACGGAACTCATGCCAGGTGGTCCCAGGCAGAACACAGGCAGCAGCTAATTATGACCTACACATCCAGGAGGCCCCAGAGCCAGCACACCATGTCGATAGCTTTAGACCATGTCGAAGCACTACCATCCAACTACTTCAACAAGCAACACACTCAAAGGTTGAACTCAGTGGGCACCAGATCCCCACTAAAGTAAGTCTTGCCCTGTGGGGGTGGGTCCATGAACAGTTGATCCTCCATGGTAGTCAGAGGTCAGTGGTCGGTGGTCACAACCAGTCCTTGCAGCTGATCAGCCTGGGGGTAAATTCCTCCCACTGATGTGCCAACAGCAATCAAGGCTCAGCTACAAGAGGAGGGTATGTACACAGCCCACTTGGGGGAGGAAGCACATCGAGTGCCCAGCTTGGGTGATCAGGAAGGCTGTGCCACAGGACCCTACAGAACACTGACTACATTAGGCCACCCTACCAAGCCTGGAAGAAGTAGCAGCTCTACCTAACACATAGAAGCAAACACAAGGAAGCTGCAAAAATGAGTAGACAATCATGTACCAAATGAAAAAAAACAGAACAAAACTCTAGAAAAAGAACTCTACAAAATGGAGACAAGCAATCTACTAGATGCAGAGTTCAAAAACACTGGTAATAAGGATGGTCAATGAACTTAGAACCTCGATGGCATAGAAAAGGACAAGTCAGAAATGAAGGATACACTAACCGAAACAAAGAAGAATAATTTGTTTATTCAAATTATTGAATCAACAGTAAATGAAGACAAGAATCAAATCAGAAATTTGGAATATAAGGAAACAAACAAACAAACACACCAAATCAGAATAGCAAAAAGGAAAAAAGAGGATAGTCTAAGGAGCCTCTGGAACAACTTCAACCATACCAATATTGGCATCATGGTGGTGTCAGAAGGAGAAGAGAGCAAGAAATTGAAAGCCCATTTGAAAAAATAATGACAGAAAATTTCCCTAAATTGGTGAAAAAAATAGACATACATGTCCAGGAAGCACAGAGTCCCAAAGAGGCCCACACCAAGGTACAACATAACTAAAATGCCAAGGGTTAAAGACAAAGAGAGAATCTTAAAAGCAGCAATAGAAAAGCAGTTAGATACCTACAAGGGAACACCCATAAAACTGTCAGCTGATTTCTCAACAGAAACTCTGCAGTCCAGAAGAGATTGGCAAGAAATATTCCAAATGATGAAAAGCAAGGACCTACAGCCAAGATCACTCTACCCAGTAAAACTATCATTTAGAATCAAAGGACATAAAAACAGCTTCCCAGACAAGGAAAAGCTAAAGGAGTTCATCACCCCCAAACCAGTATTATATGAAATGTTAAAGGGTCTTCTTTAAGAAAAGAAGAAAAAAGATTGAAAAATATGAACAGTAAAATTGCAATAAATACATATGTACACAACAGAGTCTAAACAACAAAATAAATGAACCAGGAGAACAGAAACAGACTCAGTAGATAATAGAGATCATTTTGATGGTTGCCAAATATTTGGCTGCAGTATTGGTGATCTTAATATTCTACGTACTCCTCCCACATCATCACAGATCTGTGGACCTGACTTGGACCACGTCTGCTCTTCAGGGGAGAGAGTGGCTCTGGAGAGCCAGCTGTGGGGTTTGTCTCTGTCATTCTGGGATACTACAAGGTGAGGGAGGTTGCATCTGGGAGGCTGAAGGGCTGCAGTTTAGCTTTCTCTGTCTCTGCCAGTTGTGGGCTTCAGGCAGACCATGGGAACACTGGCCATGACCCCTCACACCTGCTACTTTCGTTTATGTCTCCCTGTGCCCTTTTATCTTACTACTCCTCCCATCAGTAGGAGACACAGTCACTGAGTTTCCCTCTCTGTACTCCTCAGACAAAATCCAGAGAGCCTGAGTTTCCCTCCTTCCTATAGTCCAGCAAAGAAAAAAACCAAACAAATCTAATCACTCCAGGTTTGTCCCCTCTCCTCTCCAAAGCCCACCATGAATGTGTTTTATCTTTCACCCCCTTTTCACCCCATCCGACCCTTAGTCCATTCAGTTTGTGTATCTTTCAGGTGCACCCATGAGCTCAGCTGGGGTTCCTTTGCTATGTTATTGTAGTTCAATTTGTTGACATTTCTTTTTTTTTTTTTTTTAATAAATTTTTATTAATGGTAATGGGATGACATTAATAAATCAGGGTACATATATTCAAAGAAAACATGTCTAGGTTATTTTGTCATCAAATTATGTTGCAAACCCCTCGCCCAAAGTCAGATTGTCCTCTGTCACCCTCCATCTAGTTCTTTGTGCCCCTCCCCCTCCCCCTAACTCTCTCCCTCCCTCCCTCCCATGTCCTCCCTCCCCCCCCACCCTTGGTAACCACCACACTCTTGTCCATGTCTCTTAGTCTCATTTTTATGTTCCACCAATGTATGGAATCATGTATTTCTTGTTTTTTTCTGATTTGCTTATTTCACTCCTTATAATGTTATCAAGATCCCACCATTTTGCTGTAAATGATCTGATGTCATCATTTCTTATGGCTGAGTAGTATTCCATAGTGTATATGTGCCACATCTTCTTTAACCAGTCTTCTATTGAAGGGCTTTTTGGTTGTTTCCATGTCTTGGCCACTGTGAACAGTGCGGCAATGAACATGGGGCTACATGTGTCTTCACGTATCAATGTTTCTGAGGTTTTGGGGTATATACCCAGTAGAGGGATTGCTGGGTCATAAGGTAGTTCTATTTGCAGTTTTTTGAGGAACCACCATACTTTCCTCCATAATGGTTGTACTACTTTACAGTCCCACCAACAGTGAATGAGGGTTCCTTTTTCTCCACAGCCTCTCCAACATTTGCTATTACCCGTCTTGTTGATAATAGCTAATCTAACAGGAGTGAGGTGGTATCTCATTGTAGTTTTGATTTGCATTTCTCTAATAACTAATGAAGCTGAGCATCTTTTCATATATCTGTTGGCCATTTGTATCTCTTCCTGGGAGAAGTGTCTGTTCATGTCCTCTTCCCATTTTTTTATTGGATTGTTTGTTTGTTTGTTGTTGAGTTTCATGAGTTCTTTGTAAATTTTGGATATTAGGCCCTTATCTGAGCTGTCATTTGAAAATATCAGTTCCCATATAGTTGGCTGTCTGTTTATTTTGATATCAGTTTCTCTTGCTGAGCAAAAACTTTTAATTCTGATGTAGTCCCATTCATTTATCTTTGCCTTCACTTCTCTTGCCATTGGAGTCAAGTTCATAAAATGTTCTTTAAAACCCAGGTCCATGATTTTAGTACCTATGTCTTCTTCTATGTACTTTATTGTTTCAGGTCTTATATTTAGGTCTTTGATCCATTTTGAATTAATTTTAGTACACGGGGACAGGCTGTAGTCGAGTTTCATTCTTTTGCATGTGGCTTTCCAGTTTTCCCAACACCATTTGTTGAAGAGGCTTTCTTTTCTCCATTGTGTGTTGTTGGCCCCTTTATCAAAGATTATTTGACCATATATATGTGGTTTTATTTCTGGGCTTTCTATTCTGTTCCATTGGTCTGAGTGTCTATTTTTTTGCCAATACCATGCTGTTTTGATTATCGTGGCCCTATAATATAGTTTAAAGTCAGGTATTGTAATGCCCCCAGCTTCATTCTTTTTCCTTAGGATTGTTTTGGCTATTCGGGGTTTTTTATAGTTCCATATAAATCTGATGATTTTTTGTTCCATTTCTTTAAAAAATCTCATAGGGATTTTGATGGGAATTGCATTAAATTTGTATATTGCTTTGGGTAATATGGCCATTTTGATTATATTTATTCTTCCTATCCAGGAACAAGGAATATTTTTCCATCTCATTGTATCTTTTTCGATTTCCCTTAACAATGCTTTGTAATTTTCATTATATAGGTCCTTTACGTTCTTTGTTATGTTTATTCCTAGGTATTTTATTTTTTTTGTTGCAATCGTGAAGGGGATTATTTTTTTGAGTTCGTTTTCTAATATTTCATTGTTGGCATATAGAAAGGCTATGGACTTTTGTATGTTAATTTTGTATCCTGCGACCTTACTGTATTGGTTTATTGTTTCTAATAATCTTTTTGTGGAGTCCTTCGGGTTTTCAATGTATAGGATCATATCATCAGCAAAAAGTGATAGCTTTACTTCTTCTTTTCCGATATGGATGCCTTTTATTTCTTTGTCTTGTCTGATTGCTCTGGCCAGAACTTCTAGCACCACGTTGAATAAGAGTGGAGAGAGTGGACAACCCTGTCTTGTTCCTGATTTAAGGTAGAAAGTCCTCAGTTTTATGCCGTTTAATAGGATGTTGGCTGATGGTTTATCATATATGGCCTTTATCATGTTGAGATATTTTCCTTCTATACCCATTTTGTTGAGAGTCTTAAACATAAAATTGTGTTGTATTTTATCAAAAGCCTTTTCTGCATCTATTGATAAGATCATGTGGTTTTTGTTCTTTGTTTTGTTGATATGGTGTATTACATTAACCGTTTTGCGTATGTTGAACCATCCTTGAGATTCTGGGATGAATCCCACTTGATCATGATGTATTATTTTTTTAATATGTTGTTGTATTCGGTTTGCCAGTATTTTGTTTAGTATTTTAGCATCTGTATTCATTAGAGATATTGGTCTGTAGTTTTCTTTCTTTGTGCCATCCTTGCCAGGTTTTGGTATGAGGGTTATGTTGGCCTCATAAAATGTGTTTGGAAGTATTGCTTCTTCTTCAATTTTTTGGAAGACTTTGAGTAGATTAGGAACCAAGTCTTCTTTGAATGTTTGACAGAATTCACTAGTATAACCGTCTGGGCCTGGACTTTTATTTTTGGGGAGATTTTTAATAGTTTTTTCTATTTCCTCCCTGCTGATTGGTCTGTTTAGGCTTTCTGCTTCTTCATGACTCAGTCTAGGAAGGTTGTATTGTTCTAGGAATTTATCCATTTCTTCTAGATTGTTGTATTTGGTGGCATATAATTTTTCATAGTATTCTACAATAATTCTTTGTATTTCTATGATGTCTGTGGTGATCTCTCCTCTTTCATTTTGGATTTTATTTATTTGAGTCCTGTGTCTTTTTTCCTTGGTGAGTCTTGCCAAGGGTTTGTCAATTTTGTTGATCTTTTCAAAGAACCAGCTCCTTGTTTTATTGATTTTTTCTATAGTTTTTCTGTTCTCTATTTCATTTATTTCTGCTCTGATTTTTATTATCTCCTTTCTTCGGCTGGTTTTGGGTTGCCTTTGTTCTTCTTTTTCTAGTTCCTTAAGGTGTGAAGTTAAGTGGTTTACTTCGGCTCTCTCTTGTTTGTTCATATAGGCCTGAAGTGATATGAACTTTCCTCTTATTACTGCTTTTGCTGCATCCCAGAGATTCTGATATGTCGTATTTTCATTTTCATTTGTCTGTATATATCTTTTGATTTCTGCACTTATTTCTTCTTTGACCCATTCATTTTTTAGAAGTATGTTGTTTAGTTTCCACATTTTTGTGGGTTTTCCCCCCTCTTTTTTGCAGATGAATTCTAGTTTCAAGGCTTTATGATCAGAAAATATGCTTGGTACAATTTCAATTTTTCTAAATTTGCTGATATTGTCTTTGTGGCCCAACATATGGTCAATTCTTGAGAATGTTCCATGTACACTAGAGAAAAATGTATACTCTGTCGCTTTGGGATGAAGTGTCCTGTAGATGTCTATCATATCCAGGTGTTCTAGTATTTCGTTTAAGGCCACTATATCTTTATTGATTCTCTGTTTGGATGACCGATCTAGAGCCGTCAGCGGTGTATTGAGGTCTCCAAGTATGATTGTATTTTTGTTAGTTTTTGTTTTAAGGTCAATAAGTAGCTGTCTTATATATTTTGGTGCTCCTTGATTTGGTGCATATATATTAAGGATTGTTATGTCTTCTTGATTCAACTTCCCCTTAATCATTATGAAATGACCATTTTTGTCTCTGAGTACTTTTTCTGTCTTGTAGTCAGCATTATTAGATATGAGTATTGCTACCCCTGCTTTTTTTTGGGTGTTGTTTGTTTGGAGTATTGTTTTCCAGCCTTTCACTTTGAATTTGTTTTTATCCTTGTTGCTTAGATGTGTTTCTTGTAGGCAGCATACAGTTGGATTTTCTTTTTTAATCCATTCTGCTACTCTGTGTCTTTTTATTGGTAAGTTTAATCCATTTACATTTAGTGTAATTATTGATACTTGTGGGTTCCCTACTGCCATTTTATAAATTGCTTTCTGTTAGTTTTGTATCTAGTTTGATTCTTCTCTTTTGTTTTTCTATCATTTGTTTTTGTTTGTTTGTGTTCCATACTTCTTTCCTCTGTCGCTACCTTTTTTAAGTCAAGTGTTTTTGTGGTGGTTTTTTTAAGGGTGGTTACCATTAAGTAATGAAAAGGGTACCTACCATATTCATTGTAGTACCCTATCTTATAAGTATTTCTGCACTTCATCATCCTTTGCTACTGTTAATCTCCATCCTCTCCCCCCTTTTTTTCCTTTGTTGTCACAGTTTAAGTTTGGTTTTATTGTGTTCTTGGTGGAGCTGTTACTTGTGGTGTTGTTTTCTTTTGTTCTTTGAATCTGGTTGGAAAACCCCCCTTAGTATTTCCTGGAGTGGGGGCTTTCTGTTGATAAATTCTCTCATCTTTTCTGTATTTGTGAATGTTTTTATATCTCCTTCATACTTGAAGGATAGCTTTGATGGGTATAGTATTCTTGGCTGAAAGTTCCTCTCTTTCAGGGCTTTAAATATTGGGGTCCACTCTCTTCTAGCTTGTAGAGTTTCTGCTGAGAAATCTGATGATAATCTAATAGGCCTTCCTTTATATGTTGTACTCTTCTTTTCCCTGGCTGCCTTGAGAATTTTTTCTTTGTCATTGGTTTGTGTCATCTTTATTATGATGTGCCTTGGAGTGGGTTTGTTGGGGTTAAGAAAACTTGGTGTTCTGTTTGCTTCTTGAATTTGAGGCTTTAGTTCCTTCCACAGGCTTGGGAAGTTCTCGTGTATTATTTGTTTGAGTATATTCTCCATTCCATTTTCTTTCTCTTCTCCCTCTGATATACCTATTATTCTTATGTTATTCTTTCTGATGGAGTCAGACAATTCCTGTAGGGCTTTCTCGTTTTTTATTATTTTTGAGTCTCTTTCTTCTTCTCTCTGTTGTGCCTCAAGTTGTTTGTCTTCTATTTCACTAATCCTGTCTTCAATCTGGGCTGTTCTGTTAGCTAAGCTTGTTACCTCGTTTTTCAGCTCGTGAATTGAGTTTTTCATTTCTGTTTGATTTGTTTTTATAGTTTCAATTTCCTTGGTAATATATTCTTTGTGTTCATTGAGTTGTTTTCTGATCTCCCTATATTGCCTTTCTGTGTTTTCTTGTATATCTCTGAGTATTTTTAACATTTCTATTTTAAATTCTCTGTCATTTAGCTCCAAGGCTTCCAATATGTTAAGTCTTTTCTCCATAGATTTTTCCACATCTATTTGTGTTACCTCTCTTTCTTTTGTATCCATAATATTCGATTTCCTCTTTCTTATCGGCATCTGAGGGTAGTCTTATTGATAGCACTAATTAGAATTAATAAAGAGTAAAAAGAAAAAAAAAAAGGGTAAAACACCCCACAAAAAAAAAACAGTAATAATTTATTATTTCCCCCTTTTTTTTCTCTCTTCTCTTTCCCTCCTCTCCCCTCCTCAGGGAAATATCGTGCCTATGATGGAGGGCCTGATTTGGGGTGAAGAGTTCAAGGGGCAAAAAAAGGGAGTAGGGACCTACTAAATGCAAAAAAAAAAAAAAAAAAAAAGGAAGAAAATCTTAGACAAGCATAAGATGATTTGCTTGTAAGTGATGGTCAACTATGAGATATAATGAGAGGGATAAGAGGGAATCAGAAAAAAGGACCAAAAAAGAATAATAAAGAAGAAAAATAAAAATAATAAGTAAAAATCTGTTGTATTAAGTGGAGCGAAGACTAAATACAATGGAGACCTTGGGTTGGGAGGACCCAAAATGCCACAAAAATAAACAAACAAGAGAAAAAAAAATAAAAACAAAAGCAAAAAAGAGAAATAAAGCCAAAAAAAAAGCCTTGAGTCCCAAATTAACTAATTTGTTCGTGATTGAGGATTATATGGGAGGAAAGTAAAATGAGAAAAGATAAAATGAATAGAAAGGAAAAAATAAGAAAAAGAGAAAAACGAAGGAAGAAATAAAATAGGAGGAGAAAAAAACAAAATAAAGCAAGACAAAAAAAAAACAAAAGAAGAGAGAGTGAGAGTTAAGTGTTTTGGAGTATAACCTTAAAGGAGGGTGAGGATGAAGAAGAAAAATAAAATGCAACACTCATGGGTAGTGTAGTTCAAGAAAGGGGAAGCATAAGATGGGAAGAGAATAGAAGGACCGAGGTGGAGGAAATAAAGGCAAAAAGATAGAAGAAACAAACAACAACAACAACAACAACAAAAAATTAGTGGATCAAGTTGTAAAGTCTGTGGGTTTTTCTTGATTTTGAGAGGTTAACTTCTTCCTTTTTCTTTTCTCTCCCTCTTCCTAGTCGGTGACTCTGTACCCCAGGCTCTGCCCCTGTGTCACTCTTAGGTAGGGATTTGCAGTTGATGGGATTCTATGGCAATGTCATATAATTGGCTTTAGTCTTGCTGGAAGTAAAGGCTTGTTGGCGTTTGCAGGGTCCAACGATGAGAGAGTTTGCTTTCCTGGATTCTCTCTCCTAGTCCCCCCTTTCTGAATTAGCAGCCTGGTGATCCAGCTATAAGGCTGCAACTGCTTCTGCCTGGGGAGTAAGAGGCTCAAAGAGCTGGGAAATCCCCACTCTATCCCCACTCAGTGCAAGGCTTTGGGAAAGGCTCTGAGAGTCAGGGCCTCCAGTGTAATCAGGCGGGGGTGGGAGTCAATTGTTGTCAAGGTGACTGTTCAGCGCCTATCATTTAGTTGGACCTCTCAACCCAGGCTTTCCACACTTTGTAGCCTGTTTTTGCAGGGAAGAAGAGGCACTAGTCTCTGCTTACGACTAGTGTAGTATAGACCTTATTATCTGCCAAGTCCTTCTTGTTAGCGTTTATCCCTGAATATGGAGGCTCTATCAATCAGAAGTTGCCCCCGCCCCTTTAGCGAGAGGCACTAAAAAATATCACGCCTCTTGTCTTGGATCGCTGAACTGAGAGAGATCTTATCAATTAGAACCGAGGGTGCGCAGATTTTATGGGTTAAGCTAATTTCAGTGATTGGGTCGCAGCTGTGTTTCTGAAGGTGTTTTAGGCTGCCTGCGCGCGCCCCTCCCCCAATGCTTGATTGTTAGCTTGAATGGCTGGGTGAGGTGCCCCGCCCACGGAGAGAATCTCCCAAGCCTCTCCTGCTCGCCCCGCCGCTGGCGGCTGGACCGTACCAAGCGCAGGATAATGGAGCCCCCTGGGTGTGCGGGCCAGTAGGGCGCCCTGGGCGCGTGGAATGCCCAAGGCATGCGCGCGAATGTGGCGCTCCGGGCACCGGTGGCCGGCGACCCCCACTCGCAGTGTGCGGGCCGCTGGGAACGTCAGCGGTGCTCAACCCGACCGGGCGCGCGCGCGGCTGCTCGCGGGGGTTCGCGGCGGCTCGTGGTGGCGGTTCGCGTCGGCCGCTCGCGGCGGCTCGCGGTGGCGGTTCGCGGGCGTTCGCGGGGGTTCGCGGCAGCTCGCCGGGGCTCGTGGCAGCTCGCGGTCGGCCGCTGGCGGTGGCTTGCGGTTCCCAAGTATATGGGCTGACTCACCACAGGCGCACTCCCTGGCGGCTTGAATGAGCGTCGCTGCGGTAGCTTCCTCCACACCCTCCTCTCTCAGATTCAAGTGATAACAGTCCTTTTGCTTTCAGTTTGTGTGGAACTCCGGAATGCTCCGAGGATAAATTTTTCTGTTTCTAGTTGATAAATTTGTTGTGATTTAGGGGAGAGCTGTCGGACGCACTTCTCACGGCGCCATTTCCGTCAATTTGTTGACATTTCAAGGGGGGAGATCAGGATTATCTCTCATGCTGCCATTAATCTAATGTCATCTTGAAGTTAAGGTTTTATTATGGAGTGAAAGACCTCAGAAATGGTGATTTGGATTTTTCTGGAGGAAGGGAAATCTCTTAGTAGTGTCCTTTTTTAAATTAAATGTTTAATTTTGACATTATTGTAGATTAGCATGCATTTGAAAGAAATAGAGGGGTCTTCATTTTCCCTTCACCTGTTTCTCCAGTGGTAACATCTTTCAAAACTATAGTACAATATACAATCAGGATACTGACATTCATACATTCTAGACTCAGAAAAGTTCATCACCACAGGGATCCCTCTGTTGCTCTTTTATAGACTCACCCACATCCTCTCCTTCCCACATACCTCTCTCCTACCCATTCCCAGATTCCTCACTTCTGGCAACCACTAATCTGTTCTCACATTTTATAATTTTATTATTTCAGTAATATTTTATAAATGGGATTGTTATCCCTACCACTGACTCTGGTGCCATATTCCCAGAGGTAGATTTAATGGTGGGTGCACCAGGTATGTGCCCTGGGACCTGACTTCTGAAGGGCCCTGCCAAGCCCCAACTTCACACTATTTGCTAATGACACCAAGTTTGGTTTCATATGTGCAATTTTAATGGTACATAATATTTTTATTTATTTAAAAATGTGGTTAACATCTGTTTTTATTTTCCCTGTCTCTTTTTTATAAGGGGCCCAATATATTCTCCTGTACCTGGGCCCTCAACTGACCTTAATCTGCCTCTGCTTATACCCCTGAATTCTCTCTCACTCCTTCCTCTTCTGAACCTATCAGTACTTTTCCATTTAATGTTAACCTCTCTGAGAATCCTAACAGACCTCAAGTTTAATTTGTTTCCTAGACTAAAGCTGAATTATGAGTTATTGTCAAACATTTTCTAAGTAAGTGAGGATCCTCACAAGTTTGCAGAAGAATTTGATATTGTTATTCAGACTTATCAGACTGAGTTTTCTGATTTATAGCCGCTAATTCATATGCTAGTTGATGAAGGCCAGGCTTGCCATTGGATGACAATTTCCTGATGGGAATATCTCAAAGGGGGTTTAGAAAAACAAAGCTCTAATTTTGGGGAAGAAGCTAAAAGATTAGCTTTGAGTAATTACAGTAGCAATCCCAAAGTCTGTTGACTGGAGCAAAATTCAGAGTTTCTCACAAAAGTCTCACAAATTCATTTATGACTATCATAATCAATTTCAGTTCATCTTAAAGGAAAATTTGGTCTTCCTTCAGACACTTATTAACCTTTAAAGGTTAACACTTGGTTAACCTTTAACTCTTTGTGTGTTATGGGGTGAACTGAGATCTTGCCCTAGATTTCCAGCCTAGATTTGGTTAAATTGTCCCATAAGCTTGCTTGTACTCTACCTGAGCTGCCTAGAGGTAAGATTGCCAAGATTTTAAATTTGCAGCCCTGCTCAATGAAGGCCCTATATGAAACCAAAAGACACCAAGCTTCTACTTTTATTGCAAAGATCCAGGGCATTAGAAAAAGGGTTGTTGCAAGTTTAAGCACTTCAGGCACTCTCAGCTTTCTAACCAGCCTCTCAAAGATCCTTCTGGTCCCCAGTGATGGGATTCCAAGAAACTACCGGAGCTATACTGAGTCCTCCTTAATCGTCTTGGAGAAACTTTTCTTCAAATTGGTAATGAATCAATCAGTCCTTACTGACACTGGTGCTACATTCTTGGTGTTCTAACCCACAGATATAAAATAGTCTCTGCCTCAGAGTAATAAAATAGTTTAAATGGTGGGGATTTCAAATAAAATTCAACAAGTTCCTGTCTCTGCACCTATTCCTTTTTTCTTAGGCCCTTTAAGCCATACACAGACGTTTGTCCTTTGTTATTATGCCACTAATCATTTATTAAGCCAAGACTTCCAGAGAAGTATCATGCCAGAAATTATTTTTCCCAAAATGGGGAAATACTGCTAGAATTTGGCAGTAGCTTTCAGAACATCCCATCAGGTGAATTAAATAACTTTTCAACTATTTTTTCTAAATTTCTGATAGCAATTTAGCTTAATCTAGGAGCGCTGATTAATTATCCCTAGTGGGTCAACCATCATTCTCTTTTAGATAAAATCTATTGATATTTGCAGAACTCCACCGTTTACCTCCTATTAAAATTAAAATATATTCTTTTTTTAATAATTTTATTTTTTTAATGGAGAGACATCAATAAATCAGGATACATATATTCAAAGATAACAAGTCCAGGTTATCATGTCTTTCAATTATGTTGCATACCCATCACCCAAAGTCAGATTGTCCTCTGTCATCTTCTATCTAGTTTTCTTTGTGCCCCTCCCCCTCCCCCTTTCCCTCTCTTTTTCACCCCTCCCCCCGTAACCACCACACTCTTATCAATGTCTCTTAGTTTCACTTTTATGTCCCACCTACATATGGAATAATGCAGTTCCTGGTTTTTTCTGATTTACTTATTTCACTTCGTATAATGTTATCAAGATCCCACCATTTTGCTGTAAATGTTCCGATGTCATCATTTCTTATGGCTGAGTAGTATTCCATAGTGTATATGTGCCACATCTTCTTTATCAAGTCATCTATTTATGGGATTTTTGGTTGTTTCCATGCCCTGGCCACTGTGAACAATGCTCCAATGAACATGGGGCTGCATGTGTCTTTAAGTATCAATGTTTCTGAGTTTTTGGGGTATATACCCAGTAGAGGGATTGCTGGGTCATAAGGTAGTTCTATTTTCAGTTTTTGGAGGAACCACCATACTTTCTTCCATAATGGTTGTACTACTTTACATTCCCACCAACAGTGTATGGGAGTTCCTTTTTCTCCACAGCCTCTCCAACATTTGCTATTACCTATCTTGTTAATAATAGCTATTCTAACAGGTGTGAGGTAGTATCTCATTGCAGTTTTGATTTGCATTTCTCTAATAACTAAAGAAGATGAGCATCTTTTCATATATCTGTTGGCCATTTGAACTTCTTCCTGGGAGAAGTGTCTGTTCATGTCCTCTTCCCATTTTTTTTATTGGATTGTTTGTTTGTTTGTTGTTGAGTTTTATGAGTTCTTTGTATATTTTAGATATTAGGTCCTTATCTGAGCTGTTGTTTGAAAATATCATTTCCCATTTAGTTGGCTTTCTGTTTATTTTGTTATCAGTTTCTCTTGCTGAGCAAAATCTTCTTAGTCTGATGTAGTCCCATTCATTAATTTTTGCCTTCACTTCTCTTGACTTTGGAGTAAAATTCATAAAATGCTCTTTAAAACCCAGGTCCATGAGTTTAGTACCTATGTCTTCTTCTATGTACTTTATTGTTTCAGGTCTTATGTTTAGATCTTTGATCCATTTTAAGTTAATTTTAGCACAGGGGGACAAACTGTAGTCCAGTTTTATTCTTTTGCATGTGGCTTTCCAGTTTTCCCAGCACCATTTATTAAAGAGGCTTTCTTTTCTCCATTGTGTGTTGTTGGCCCCTTTATCAAAAATTATTTGACTATATATATGTGGTTTTATTTCTGGACTTTCTATTCTGTTCCATTGGTCTGAGTGTCTACTTTTCTGCCAATACCATGCTGTTTTGATTGTCGTGGCCCTATAATATAGTTTGAAGTCAGGCACTGTAATGCCCCCAGCTTCATTCTTTTTCTTTAGGATTGCTTTGGCTATTCGGGGTTTTTTATAGTTCCATATAAATCTGATGATTTTTTGCTCTATTTCTTTAAAAAATGTCATTGGAATTTTTTTTTAATTTTTTTTTTGTATTTTTTCTGAAGCTGGAAACGGGAAGAGACAGTCAGACAGACTCCCGCATGCGCCCGACCGGGATCCACCCGGCACGCCCACCAGGGGCGGCGCTCTGCCCACCAGGGGGCGATGCTTTGTCCCTCTGGGGCTACGCCCTGCCGTGACCAGAGCCACCCTAGCGCCTGGGGCAGAGGCCAAGGAGCCATCCCCAGCGCCCAGGCCATCTTTGCTCCAATGGAGCCTCGGCTGCGAGAGGGGAAGAGAGAGACAGAGAGGAAGGAGGGGGGGGTGGAGAAGCAAATGGGCGCCTCTCCTATGTGCCCTGGCCAGGAATCGAACCCGGGTCCCCCGCACACCAGGCCGATGCTCCACCACTGAGCCAACCGGCTAGGGCCTTAAATGTCATTGGAATTTTGATGGGAATTGCATTAAATTTGTATATTGCTTTGGGTAATATGGCCATCTTGATTATATTTATTCTTCCTAACCAAGAACAAGGAATATTCTTCCATCTCATTATATCTTTTTCGATTTCTCTTAACAATGGTTTATAGTTTTCATTATATAAGTCCTTTACATTCTTTGTTATGTTTATTCCTAAGTATTTTATTTTATTTTATTTTATTTTATTTTATTTTATTTTATTTTATTTTGTTGTTGCAACTGTGAAGGGGATTATTCTTTTGAGTTCGTTCTCAGTTGTTTCATTGTTGGCATATAGAAAGGCTATTGACTTCTGTATGTTAATTTTGTATCCTACGACCTTACTATATTGGCTTGTTGTTTCTAGTAGTCTTTTTGTGGATTCTTTGGGGTTTTCGATGTATAGGATCATATCATCTGCAAAAAGTGATACCTTTACTTCTTCTCTTCTGATATGGATGCCTTTTATTTCTTTGTCTTGTCTGATTGCTGTGGCGAGAACCTCTAGTACCACATTAAATAAGAGTGGAGAGAGTGGACAACCCTGTCTTGTTCCTGATTTAAGGGGGAAAGCCTTCAGTTTAGTGCCATTTAATCTGATGTTAGCTGATGGTTTATCATATATGGCCTTTATCATGTTGAGATATTTTCCTTCTATACCCATTTTGTTGAGAGTCTTAAACATAAAATTGTGTTGTATTTTATCGAAAGCCTTTTCTGCGTCTATTGATAAGATCATGTGGTTTTTGTTCTTTGTTTTGTTGATATGGTGTATTACATTAACCGTTTTACGTATGTTGAACCATCCTTGAGATTCTGGGATGAATCCCACTTGATCATGATGTATTATTTTTTTAATATGTTGTTGTATTCGATTTGCCAGTATTTTGTTTAGTATTTTAGCATCTGTATTCATTAGAGATATTGGTCTGTAGTTTTCTTTTTTTGTGCCATCCTTGCCTGGTTTTGGTATGAGGGTTATTTTGGCCTCATAAAATGTGTTTGGAAGTATTGCTTCTTCTTCTATTTTTTGGAAGACTTTGAGTAGAATAGGAACCAAGTCTTCTTTGAATGTTTGATAAAATTCGCTGGTATAGCTGTCTGGGCCTGGACTTTTAATTTTAGGGAGGTTTTTAATGGTTTTTTCTATTTCTTCTCTACTAATAGGTCTGTTTAGGCTTTCTGCTTCTTCATGACTCAGTCTAGGAAGGTTGTATTGTTCTAGGAATTTATCCATTTCTTCTAGATTGTTGAATTTAGTGGCATAAAGTATTTCATAGTATTCTACAATAATTCTTTTTTTTTTTCCATTTTTCTGAAGCTGGAAACAGGGAGAGACAGTCAGACAGACTCCCGCATGCGCCCGACCGGGATCCACCTGGCACGCCCACCAGGGGCGACGCTCTGCCCACCAGGGGGCGATGCTCTGCCCATCCTGGTCGTCGCCATATTGCGACCAGAGCCACTCTAGCGCCTGAGGCAGAGGCCACAGAGCCATCCCCAGCGCCCGGGCCATCTTTGCTCCAATGGAGCCTTGGCTGCGGGAGGGGAAGAGAGAGACAGAGAGGAAAGCGTGGCGGAGGGGTGGAGAAGCAAATGGGCGCTTCTCCTGTGTGCCCTGGCCGGGAATCGAACCCGGGTCCTCCGCACGCTAGGCCGACGCTCTACCGCTGAGCCAACCGGCCAGGGCCAATAATTCTTTGTATATCTACGGTGTCCATGGTGATTTCTCCTCCTTCGTTTTGGATTTTGTTTATATGAGTTCTTTCTCTTTTTTCCTTGGTAAGTCTTGCCAAGGGTTTGTCAATTTTGCTGATCTTTTCAAAGAACCAGCTCTTTGTTCTATTAATTTTTTCTATACTTTTTCTGTTCTCTATTTCATTTATTTCTGCTCTGATTTTTATTATCTCCTTTCTTCGGCTGGTTTTGGGTTATCTTTTTTCTTCTTTTTCTAGTTCCTTAAGGTGTGAAGTTAAGTGGTTCACTTGGGCTCTCTCTTGTTTGTTCATATATGCCTGAAGTGATATGAACTTCCCTCTTATCACTGCTTTTGCTGCATCCCATAGATTCTGATATGTCGTATTGTCATTTTCATTAGTCTGTATATATCTTTTGATCTCTGCACTTATTTCTTCTTTGACCTATTCATTTTTTAAAAGTATGTTGTTTAGTTTCCACATTTTTGTGGGGTTTTCCCCCTCTTTTTTGCAGTTGAATTCTAGTTTCAAGGCTTTATGATCAGAAAATATGCTTGGTACAACTTCGATCTTTCTGAATTTGCTGTTGTTGTTTTTGTTGCCCAACATATATACACTAGAGAAAAATGTATACTCAGTCACTTTGGGATGAAATGTCCTGTAGATGTCTATCATATCCAGGTGCTCTAGTGTTTTGTTTAAGGCCACTATATCTTTGTTAATTCTCTGTTTGGATGTCCGATCTAGAGTCGTCAGCGGTGTATTGAGGTCTCCAAGTATGATTGTATTTTTGTCAGTTTTTGTTTTAAGGTCAATAAGTAGCTGTCTTATATATTTTGGTGCTCCTTGGTTTGGTGCAAATACATTAAGAATTGTTATGTCTTCTTGATTCATTGTCCCCTTAGCCATTATGAAATGGCCATTTTTGTCTCTGAGTACTTTTGTTGTGTTGTAGTTAGCATTAGCAGATATGAGTATTGCTATGCCTGCTTTTTATTGGATGTTATTTGCTTGGAGTATTGTTTTCCAGCCTTTCACTTTGAATTCGTTTTTATCCTTGTTATTTAGATGAGTTTCTTGTAGTCAGCATACAGTTGTATTTTCTTTTTTAATCCATTCTGCTACTCTGTGCCTTTTTATTGGTGAGTTTAAACCATTTACATTTAGTGTAATTATTGACACTTTTGAGTTCCCTATTGCCATTTTATAGATTGCTTTCTGTTAGCTTTGTGTCTTGTTTGATCCTTCTCTTTCATTTTTCTATCTTTTGTTTTTATTTGGTTGTATTCCATACATCTTTCCTCTGTTGCTATGTTTTTTAAATCATGTGCTTCTGTGGTGGTTTTTTCAATGGTGGTTACCTTTAACTAATGAAAAGTGTTCCTTCCCTGTTCATTGTAGTGCACTATTTTGTGAGTACTTTTGCACTCCATCGTCCTTTGCTACTGTTAATCTCCATGCTCTCCCCCCCTTTCTTTTTGTTGTTGTCACAGTTTAAATTTGGTTTTATTGTGTTCTTCTTGGAGCTTTTACTTGTGGCTTTATTTTTTGTTGTTCGTTGTATCTGATTGGAGAACCCCCTTTAGTAATTCCTGGAGTGGGGGTTTTCTGATGATAAATTCCCTCATCTTTTCTGTATCTGTGAATGTTTTTATTTCTCCTTCATATTTGAAGGATAGCTTTGATGGGTATAGTATTCGTGGCTGAAAGTTCCTCTCTTTCAGGACTTTAAATATTGGGGTCCACTCTCTTCTAGCTTGTAGAGTTTCTGCTGAGAAGTCTGATGATAATCTAATAGGCCTTCCTTTATATGTTGTATTCTTCTTTTCCCTGGCTGCCTTGAGAATTTTTTCTTTGCTGTTGGTTTGTGCCAATTTCATTATGATGTGCCTTGGAGTAGGTTTGTTGGGGTTCAGAAAACTCGGAGTTCTGTTTGGTTCTTGAATTTGAGGCTTTAGTTCTTTCCACAGGCTTGGGAAGTTCTCATCTATTATTTGTTTGATTATGTTCTCCATTCCATTTTCTCTCTCTTCTCCCTCTGATATACCTATTATTCTTATGTTATTCTTTCTGATGGAGTCAGATAATTCTTGTAGGGCTATCTCATTTTTTTTTATTTTTGAGTCTCTTTCTTCTTCTCTCTGTTGTGCCTCAAGTTGCTTGTCTTCTATTTCACTAATTCTCTCTTCTATCTGGTCTATTCTATTAGCTAAGCTTGTTACCTCGTTTTTCAGCTCGTGAATTGAGTTTTTCATCTCTGTTTGATTTGTTTTTATAGTTTCAGTTTCATTGGACGTATATTCTTTGTGTTCATTGAGTTGTTTTCTGAGCTCCCTAAATTGCCTTTCTGTGTTTTCTTGTATATCTCTGAGTATTTTTAGGATTTCTATCTTGAATTCTCTGTCATTTAGCTCCAAGGTTTCCAATATATTGTTTTTTCTCCATAGATTTTTCCTCATCTATCTGTGTTACCTTTCTTTCTTTTGTATCCATGATATTCGATTTTCTCTTCCTTAATGGCATCTGAGGGTTGTTTTGTTGATAGTGTTAATGATATTTAATAAATAATAAAAAGTTAAAAAAATAAAAATTGAAAAAAGTTTTTTTTTTAAAAATTAATAATGAAATAAAGAAAAATAAAATTAAAATTAAAAAAGGAAATTATTCCCCCTTCCTTTTTTCCTCTCCTCTCTTCTCCCCTCTCTTGAGAAAATCTTGTGGTGAACTGTGAATTATATTGTATTAAATAGAACAAACAATGCCTGTAATGGAGGGCCTGAATTGGGGAAAAGTAATGAAGGGGCAAAAAAAAGGGGGGGAATGGACCCACAAAAAGCAAATAAGGAAAAAATTTGGATCAAGAATAAAATGATTTGCGTTTAGGTGTTGGTTGACTAAGAGTTATGATGAGAGGAATAAGAGGGAAACAGGAAAATGGGGGGACAAATTAAACAATTACTATTGTATTTAGTGGAACAACAGCTAGATAAATTGGAGAGCCAGGGATGGTAGCAGTGCTAGTGAGTTAAAAAGGTGAAGTGAAAACCCCCCAAAATTCCACAAAGATAAGTTTGAGTCCCAGATAAGATAATTTTTTCGTTATTGAGGTTTGAATGAGAGGAGAAGTAAAGGAGAAAGGAAGAAACTAATATAGAGGGAGAAAAGAAAGAGAGAGAGAAAAAAAAGAGGGAACCAGTAAAAGAAGAAAAAAAAAGGAGAGAGAGAGTGTTAAGGGTTTTGGATTGCAACCCTCATAGAGAGAAAGGAACAGGAAAGAAAAGATAATGGGAGATGTAACACTTATGGGTAGTGTATTTCAAGGAGAGGAGAGAGTAAGACTGGTAGAGAGTTAAACGACCAAATTGGAGGAGGAAAAAAAAATTATCAAGGATGAAGATAAGAGAAACAAACGAACAAATATAATAAAATGGGATAGGTTATAAAGTCTGTGGATTATTCTTGATTTTGAGAGGTTATCTTCTTGCTTTTTCTTTTCTCTCCCTCTTCCTGATCGGTGACTCTGTACCCCGAGTTCTGCCTCTGTGGCACACTCAGGTAGAGGTTTGCAGTTGATAAGTCTCTATGGCGATGTCATGTATTGTGCTTTAGTCACGTTGGCAGTCGAGGCTCATTAGCATTTATAGGCTCCGGCAGTGAGAGAGTCCGTGTTCCTGGAGCCTCTCTCCTAGTCTTTCCTTCCTCAATTCGTAGCCTGATAATCAAGCTATGGAGTTGCTGCTGCCTCTGCCTGGATAGTAAGAGGCTCAAAGAGCTGGCCACTCCCCACTCTATTTTCACTCAGCACAGGGCTCTGGGTAAGGCTCAGTCAGTCAGAGTTGCTAGTATAATCAGCCGGGGCTTCCGCCCCCTCAAAAACCTCTGGCTCTGCCACTCTGTCCAGTAACATGGGCGGACACCCACTCCCGGGGCGCTTGGAGGAAACTCGCTCAGTATCAGCATGCGTAGACCAGGATGTCAGGCCGGAAGTCTCGCCCTCTGAGTGAAACCCCCCACCCTCACTGAACAGTTCCAGTGTTGGAATTGGCTCTCACTCCGTCCCCATGTGCGGCTTTTTCAAGGCGCAGGGGCGGCCTGAGATTCCACTTTCAGCCCACTCAATGGCCCCTGACTCTGCCCCTCTGTGGGATAATACCGGCTCCCACTCCTGTGGTGCTGGGAAGAGTCTCTTGCCCACTCTCCGTGCTCGCCGACCAGGATATCAGGCCAGCCACCTCACCCTCTGAGTGAAACCCCCTCCCGCACGGAAAAGTTCCAGTGTTGGAATTAGTTCTCGCTCCCTCCCTGTGCGCGGCTCCCCCAGTGTGCTGGGGCAGCCCGGAGATTCCACTTTGGGCCCACACAAATGCCTCTGACTCTGCCTCTCTGTGGGACAACATGGGCGCACACTCCCGGGGCTTTGGAAGGAATCTCTTGCCCACTATCTGCGCGCGCCGACCAGGAGATCGGGTAAAATGGCTTCCCCGCTTGTCTTTCTTTGTCTGGGTTTGGCGCGAGTGTTAGCTGTATTGTCCTGGTTGTCACAGGAACAGTTTTTCCTTGGCTTGGATTTCCGTGCCACAGCCTGGTTCGGCCATTTGTGCCTCAGCCTGGATCTATTCACCCCCTTTGCCGCCTTAGTTTCTATATTTTCAGTTCCCAGTGAAATCCTCCCTGTTTAGGTTAGTGAGGAAGGTGGAGCATTTCTTACTCCCTATTTCCTTCGGGGTTTGGTTATATATTTAGCCAATTTTCACTCGATCATACCTTCGGGTGTATTGCGAAACATCTGGAGGCTCCAAGGATAGGTTTTTATGTTTCTGGTTGAAGATCTTGTTGAGTTTTGGGGGAGATTTATCGGTATCGCTTCCTACCCCGCCATTACTCTGACATCATCTCCAAAATATATTCTTGAAAACTTCTTTCCAGAATTAATCAATACTCTATAAGTAAAGAGGCCCTTCAACGCCTTATTATTCCTTGCACTAGTCCATGCAATATTTCCCTTTTACCTGTGAGAAAGCCTAAAGCACAAGGATGGTTATTTGTCCAGGACCTCTGAGAAATAAACAACATTATTATCCCCTGACACCCTGCTGTTCTTAGCCCTCCTGCTGCTGGAATCTATCCCAACTGGAAGTAAATTATTCATTATAATTAATGTACACAGTGCATTTTTTTACCACTCCAGTGGATGAAGCTAGCTAATATCTTTGTACCTTCACTTGAAAAAGGAAACAGTTTACTTGAACAGTAACACTTCAGGGTTTTACTAAAAGCCTTTCTTTTTTTATTCATTTTTAGAGAGGAGAGAGAGACAGAGGGAGAAAGAGAGAGAGGAGAGACAGAGAGAGAGAAGGGGGGAGGAGCTGGAAGCATCAACTCCCATATGTGCCTTGACCAGGCAAGCCCAGGGTTTCGAACCAGCGACCTCAGCATTTCCAGGTCAACACTTTATCCACTGCGCCACCACAGGTCAGGCCTAAAAGCCTTTCTTATTTCTCACAAATCCTGAAGGCTGCTTTGGATGATATAACTTTCCTTTTTTAAAAATTTTATTTATTCATTTTTAGAGAGTGAGGAGAGAGACAGAGAGAGAAAGGGAGAATTTAGTAAACCAATATGCTCTATATTTCCCAATGATTAGCAGAGAGCATTAACTCCCATATGTGCTCTCACCAGGCAAGCCCAGGGTTTTGAACTGGCGACCTCAGCGTTCCAGGTTGACGCCCCTATCCACTGCACCACCACAGGTCAGGCTCTATATAACTTTTCTTAAAGGCTCTACATTGAAATTTGTGGATGATTTACTTCTTTGCTCATGTTCTTAGGTCCCCTCATAGGAAGACAGCATCTACCTGTTAGAAATTCTGGCCTTAAAGGGACATAAAGTTTCTGAAGAAATATTACAGTTTGTCCAAACTCAGCTTCCATATTTGAGACATCTGATATTGGAACATGGACTATGCCTGATTCCAGATAGGCTTCATGGAGACCTAATTTTTCCAAAACTAAGCATCAATTGTGAGGCTTTCTTGGGCTTGTTGGATACTGCTGAAATTGGATCCCAAATTTCTCCCTTATGGTAAAACTTCTATGTGTTTTACTTAAGAATGACAGTCTTGACCACTGTTTGGGAAGAATGGAAAAACATAGCCTTTAAAGCCTTAAAGGGATGTTTAGTAAACCCATCTGCTCTATATTTCCCAATGATTAGGTTCCCTTGTTCCTTCTTGTGAAGGAAGGGAATGCCCCATCACTGGAATGAAATTTTGCCTTGTAGACAACTACTGCTTTTTCCGTTGTTCAAGTCCCTATTTGGGGAACTCCGTTTGAAGTCCACAGTGATCTAGGAACCTATCTTACTGGTCAGATTCTTCAACAAGTTTGTGCTGTTTGACCAGTTTTACATTTTCACTGCATTTATCACCCTCCTATGGAAGTCATAACTTCTCACTTTGGAGACAATTACAAGATGTCCCATGTATCTGACTCCTGCTCCTTTCGATCCACTATTGAAAAAGGGAGGCATACTTCAATATTGTTAATGCCTAATTGATTTTTTGTATATATTTTTATAATTATTCAATATTTTTAGTTGTTTTTCTGTTAGGGTTCTTAACAATACCATTCTCAAATGCCATCAAGGAAGAAGAAAGTGAATACCATAGCTACACAAGAAAGAGACATAGTTCAGAAATAAAATGAAAAATATCCAGAAAATAATTCAATCACATGGAAACTTTGGATTTAAATGATAGAGAGTTCAAAATTGAAGTTCCGAAAATATTCAACAACATGCGAGAAGACACCAATAGGCAACTTAATGCGCTCAGAAAACAAATAAATAAACAAAACAAATACTTCACCAAGGAGAGTGAAACTTTTAAAACAGAGATGAAGAACTCAATACATGACTTGAAGACTGAGGTAGCAAGTTTAGCTAATAAAACAATCCAGATAGAGGAAATAATCAGTGACATTGAAGACAGGCAACTAGAGATGCTACAGAGAGGAGAGAGATTCACGAATTAAAAAAACTGAGAGAGCTCTACAAGAATTGCATGACTTTATCAGAAAGGGGAAGATAAGAATAATGAGTATATGAGAAGAAGAGAGGGAGAAGAAAATGTAGAGCTTATTCAAACAAATAATGGATGAGAGTTTCTCAAGCCTATGAAAGAAGTTAGAACCTGGAAATCCAAAAAGCAAACAGAACGCCAAGTTACCACAACCCAAACAGATCTACTTCAAGGCACATTATAATAAAACTGTCAAAAATCAATGACAAAGAAGGAATCCTCAAGGCAGCTAAGGAAAAGAACATAACATATAAAGGAGAACCCATTAGGTTATTATCAGAGTACTCAGCAGAAAATCTTTAAGCCAGAAGAGAGCAGACCCAATCATTCAAAGTACTAAAAGAAAGTTACTTCTTTAAATATGAAGGAGAAATAAAAACTTTTTCAGACATAGAGAAGCTGAGGGAATTTATCACCAGAAAACCCTGACTATAGGAAATTCTCAAGGGGGTTATTTGACCAAACACAAGGAACAAAACAAATCAAAACTAAAACATAATAATGGCCATAGATGACAAAGCAGTAGCTATTATCAAACTAAATGGGGAAAAAATGCAGGATTTTCCTCTAAAGTCAGGAACAAGACAAGTCTACCCAATCTTTCCACTCTTCATCAACATACTTCTGATAGTTTAGCAAGAGTAATCAGGCAAAAAAAAGAAATAAAAGGCATCATATTGGGAAAAAAGAAGTAAAGGTATCATTTTTGCAGATGAAATAAGCCTCTTTACAGAACACCCTAAAGTCTACACCAAAAAACTATTAGAAACAATTAACCAATACAGTAAAATTGCAGAATACTTATTTAATATAGAAAAGTGTACTGCTTTTCTATACACCAACAATGAAACTTCAGAAATTGAACTAAAAAAATTCCTTTCAAAATTACAACAAAAAAGAAAATACCTAGGAATAAATTTAATGAAGGATATGAAAGACCTATATACTGAAAACTATAAAACACTACTAAAGGAAATTGAAAAAGAACAGTGAAATGGGAAAACATTCCGTGTTTATGGATTGGAAGAATCAACAGTTACAATGGCTATATTACCCAAGGCAATAGACAAATTTAATGCAATCCTCATCAAAATGGCAGTGTCATTTTTTATATGAATAGAACAAAAAATTACCCAGTTTCTATGGAATCATCAAAAACTCAAATAGATAAAGTAATCCTGATGAAGAAGAATGAAACCAGAGGCATCATACTAACTGACTTCAAGTTATACTATAGAACCACAGTAATCAAAACAATATGGTATTGGCAGAATAACAGGCATGCAGACCAATGGAACAGAATTGAGAGCCCAGAAATAAAATCACATATATTTGGACAAATCATCTTTGACAAGGAGCCAAAAACATAATGGAGAAAAGAAAGCCTCTTCAATTTATGGTGCTGGGAAAATTGGAAAGCCACATGCAAAAGAATGAAACTTGACTACACTTTGTTCCCTTGCACAAAAATTAATTCAAAATGGAACAAAGATCTAAATATAAAATCCAAAAAAATAAACCACATATAAGAAAACATAGATACTAAACTCTTGGACCTTGGCTGTAGAGAACAATTTATGAATTTGACCTCAAAAGCAAGAGAAATAAAGGCAAAAATAAATGAATGGGATTATATCAAAGTTGCACAGCAAAAGAAACTGACAACAAAACAAATAGGCAGCCAACCAAATTGAAGAGGATATTTGCAAACAACAGCTTCAATAAGGGGTTAATAAGCAAAATATATAAAGAATTCACAAAACTCAGCAACAAACAAGCAAACAATCTAATTAAAAAGTGGAAGAGGACACATCTCTCAAGAAGACATACACATAGCCAACAGCCTGACTAGGGTTGTGCAGTGGATAGAGTCAGACTGGGATACAGAGGACCATGGTTCAAAACCCCAAAGTCACTGGCTTGAGTGTAGAATCATCTGGCTTCAGCACTGGCTCACCAGCTTGAGTGTGGGGTACCTGGTGTGATCATGGGATAATAGACATAACCTCATGGTCACTGGCTTGATGAGCCCAATGGATGCTGGCTTGAGCAAGGGGTCACTTGCTCTACTGTAGCCTCAAGTCAAGGCACATATGAGAAAGCAATCAGTGAACAACTAAGAAGACTAAGGAACTGAAAGGAAGAATTGATGCTTCTCATCTCCCTCCCTTCCTGTCTCTCTGTCCCTATATGTCCCTCTCTCTCTGTCTCTCTCTCTGTGTCTGACACAAAAAAACAAACAAACAAAATGAAAACAAATATCCAACAGATATATGAAAAAGCACTCCTCTTCACTAGCTATGAGAGAAATGCAAATCAAAAATACAATGATATCACCTCATACCAGGTAGATTGGCTATTATCAACAAGACAGGTAATAATAAGTGTTGGATAGGCTTTGGAGAAAAAGGAACAGTTGTTCACTGCTGGTGGAAATGTAAATTAGTACAACCATATGGAAGTTTGGTGGTTCCTCAAAAAATTAAGACTAGTAATACAATATGACCCATCAAGCCCTGTACTGGGTATCTAACCCAAAAAATAAAAAACATTGGTACTTAGGCCCTGGCCTATTGGCTTAGTGGTAGAGAGTTGATGCAGTGTGTGGAGGTCCCGGGTTCAATTCCCAGTCAGGGCACACAGAAGAAGCGCCCATCTGTTCTCCACCCTTCCCCCTCTCCTTCCTCTCTATCTCTCTCTTCTCATTCCGCAGCCAAGGCTCCATTGGAACAAAGTTGGCCCAGGGAATGAGGCTCCATGGCTGTCCTCAGGCTATAGAATGGCTCTGGCCTCAAAGAAGCAATGCCCCAGATGAGCAGAGCATCGACCCCTGGTGGGCATGCCTGGTGGATCCCAGTCAGGTGCATACAGGAGTCTGTCTGACTGCCTCCTTTCTTCTAACTTCAGAAAAATACAAAAAGAAAACCAAAAAAAAAAACCCCAACCAAAACATTGGTACTTAAAGACAAATGTACCCCCATGTTCACTGCAGTGCTATTCACAGTGGCCAAGAAACCAAAACAAACAAACAAACAAACAAACAAAAAACAAAAAGAATCCCTCTACAGAGGACTGGCTACAGAAAATGTGGTACATATGTATTAATATATATGAAATGGAATACTACTTAGCCATCAGAAATGATGACACAGTGCCATTTATGACAACATGGATGGATCTTGAGAACACTATATTGTGTGAAATAAGTAAATCAGGAAAAGCTAACAACTGTATGATTTCACACATAGATGGGATATAAAACATGGACATAGATAAAATTGAAATGGTTACCAGGTGAATTGGGGTGTGGGGGCTGGGGAGGAGGGAACAGTGTAAAGAGGGACAAATACAGTGTGTCTGTAAAGTCATGGTGCACTTTTGACCGGTCACAGGAAAGCAACAAAAGATGATAGAAATGTGAAATCTGCACCAAATAAAAGGAAAACCCTCCCAGTTTCTGTAGGATGATGTGGCAGCATGTGCGCATGCACAGATGATGACGTAACACTGTGTATATAGCGGAGCAGCCCACACCCATGCCAGTTGAGATGTGGACGGTATAGAGGGAAGTTCAGTGTGTTCTGTGACTCGCTAAATTCGAATCTGTGACCAAAGTGCAATGTGAATATCAGCGCATTTATAACTAAGTGCCACCACATAGGAATAACATTACTCGGTGGGATAAGCAGTTGAAGGAAACTGGTAGTTTGGTGGAGAAACCCATTCTGGTAGGCCATCAGTCAGTGACGAGTCTGTAGAGGCTATACGGGATAGCTACCTAAGGAGCCCTAAAAAACATGTGCGTGAGCCCACATCAAACTGCACTGAATAGGTATGAAACTGGGAGAGTTTTCCTTTTATTTGGTGCCATCAAGGAAGAAGAAATCGAATAGCATGACTACACAAGACAGAGACCTAGTTCAGAAAGAAAATAAAAAACCACTAGAAAAAATATGAATCATATAAAAACCTTGGAGCTAGATGATAAAGAATTCAAAATTGAAGTTGTGAAAATACTCAGTGAGATATGAGGAAACACCAATAGGCAACTTAATAAATTCAGAATGGAGATGGAAACTTTAATAACAGAGGTGAAGAACTCAATACATGAATTGAAAACTGAGGTAGCAAGTTTAGCTCAACATTCAAAGTACTGAAAGGGAGGAATTACCAGCCAGGAATACTGTATCCAACATAGTTATCCTTCAAATGTGAAGGAGAGGCTTTTGAAGATGGCAGCGGAGTAGGCGGACGCACAGACGCCCAGCTCTCAACACCAAACTGGAATACAAATCAATTTAGGAAAAATCAGCATGAAAAACCAACACTGAACTGCAAGAACAGCTCTCAAAAACCAAGGAGCAAAGAGGAAGCCACAATAATCCTGGTAAGGAGTGCCTGAATCTCCTCTGCTTACAGGAACGGCAGGGGGGGGGTGAGGCTGAGAGCCCAGAGAGGATTTCACAGAGGAAAAAGAGCAGAAACTACTGCTCACAGCCACTTACCTGGCGACCAGGGAGCAAGGTGGGTTGAAAAGACCAGCTTATCTCCCAAGTGGAAAGGACAGGGAGAGGGACAGACTGTGAGGGGCTAAGGTATGCAAGAAACGAAATAAAAAAGCTGACTCATTCGTGCTGGAGGCGGCCATAGCTGGGGGAGGGACTGAAACTTTCACAAAATAGAGCTGAAGTGCTTCCGGATCAGAGATCTCCGGACATCTAGCCAGCTCCAATCAGCGCAACAAGACACAGCTGAAAACAAGAAGTGGGGAGGAGGGGCAGTAACTCAGGTCTCCATGGAGATCTGAGATACACCTCCCCCTACTGAAGCTGAGAAAAAACCCTGCCCCCAGTGAGATTAGTTGGTGGAAGAGACCTTCAGCGTCTCAGGTTACACCCACAGCATTCCTGGTTACAGTTTCAAGGAAGCCCCCTGCTGAGATCAGTTAACAAGACTATCACCTGTTAAGAAAACAAACAAATCAAGACTTCAAAGCTGCCCAAATCCGAAAGTGGATTACAAATAATAGCCGATACCAACCCAAAAAGACCTAGAAATAACACAACTGAAAACTGGAGGCAGACAACACCAAGCCTAGACTCAACCAACTCTACAAATAAAACAGCATTATGAGAAGACAAAGGAGTGCAACCCAAATGAAACCACAAGAGACACCTTTGAGAGATGAGCTGAGTGATATGGAAATAATCAAACTTCCAGATGCGGAGTTCAAAATAATGATTGTAAGGATGCTTAGGGATCTTAGAATAACAATGGAGGGGCAGTTTGAAAACCTAAATAAAGAAATAGCAAGTATAAAAAAGGATATTGAAATATTAAAAAAGAATCAGTCAGAGATGAAAAATACAATATCAGAAATGAAGACCACAATGGAAGGAATTAAAAACAGGATGGATACAGCTGAGGATCGAATCAGCGAGTTGGAGGACAACTGGAATGAAGGCATGAAAGCAGAGAAGAAAAGAGAAAAAAGACTCAAAAAGTCAGAGGAAACACTTAGAGAGCTCTGTGACAACATGAAGAGAAATAACATCCGCATCATAGGGGTTCCTGAAGAAGAAGAAAAAGAACAAGGGATAGAGACTTTGTTCAATCATATCATAACTGAAAACTTCCCTAAATTAATGCAAGAGAAACTCTCACAAGTCCAAGAAGCACAGAGGACTCCATTAAAGAGAAACCCAAAGAAACCTACACCAAGACACATCATAATTAAAATACCAAAGCTAAGCGATAAAGAGAAAATATTAAAAGCTGCAAGAGAAAAAAAGTTATCACCTACAAAGGAGCCCCCATAAGGATGACATCCGACTTCTCAACAGAAACACTTGAGGCCAGAAGGGAATGGCAAGAAATATTCAAAGTAATGCAGAACAAGAACCTACAACCAAGACTACTTTATCCAGCAAGGCTATCGTTTAAAATCGAAGGAGAAATAAAAAGCTTCCCAGACAAATGTGAAGGAGAAATAAAAACTTTTAGACACATACAGAAATTGAAGGAATTTGTCACTAGAAAACTCCCACTGCAGGAAATAACAGAAGGGAATTATTCGATCAGACACAAATATACAACAAATAAAACGTATAAGTAAAATCTCCAACAAGATCACAATAAAAGCAAGGATAATTTGTGACAAAAATAACATAAAAGGGGAGAGGATAAAGATCTCCAGTAGCAAAGGAGGATAGAATGCAAAGGCACTCATAAAACAAAGGAATCTTATACATATGAACATATTTTTCTTAACTTAATGGTAACCAGCTCTGAAAAAGCCACTTCTGAAACACACAGCTTAAAAAAGGAGGACACGGGGAAAGAACTATGGAATATCACCAAACAGAAACAACTGAGTAAAACAAAAAGGAGAGGAACAAGACACAGAGCTACCAGTAAACAAAACATAAAATGGCTATAGAAAATACTCAAGTGTCAATAATTAACCTAAGTGAAAATAGATTAAAGAGGAACAAAGTAGGAGTTTGGATCAAAAAGCAAAACACAACCATATGAGGCCTTCAAGAGACACACATAAGCTGCAAGGACAAAACTAGACTTAAAGTGATAGGTTGGAAAATGATTTTCCAAGCAACTAAATATCCAAAGAAACTCAGTTGTAGCCACACTCATATCAGACAATACTGACTTCAAGAGAACAAAAGTAACCAGAGACAATGATGGACATTTCATAATGATAAAAGGGACATTGTATCAAGAAGACATAACACTTCTTAATATACAGGCCCTGAACTAGGAGCACCAAAATATTTAAGACATCTTCTAACAGACCTAAAAATAGAAGCAGACAAAAACCTAATCATACTTGGAAATTTCAGCACAATATTAACAGCTTTAGATAGATCATCCAAACAGGAAATTAATAAAGAAATATTGGACTTAGACTGACCAGGTGGTGGTACAGAGGATAGAGTGTTGGACTGGGACGTGGAGGACCCAGGTTCGAAACCCTGATTTCACCAGCTTGAGCGTAGGCTCATCTGGTTTGAGCAAGGCTCACCAGTTTGAGCCCAAGGTCACTGGCTTGAGCAAGGGGCCACTCAGTCTGTGGCAGCTGCCTGGTCAAGGCACATATGAGAAATCAATCAATGAACAACTAAGATGCCTCAATGAAGAATTGATGCTTCTAATATCTCTCCCTTCCTGTTTGTCTGTCCTTCTCTCTGACTCTATGTGTCTCTGTCACAAAAAAATATTGGCCTTAAATGACACTCTGGGACAAACAGACATAATATACAATTATAAAACATTTCATCCTAAAACATCAGATGACACATTCTTCTCCAGTGTACATGGAACATGCTTGAGTATAGACCATGTGTTGGGCCACAAAACTAACATCAACAAATTCAGGAAGATTGAAATTACACCAAGCATATTTTATGATTACAAGCCTTTGATATTGGAATTCAGCTGTAAAAAGGTAGTAAAGAAATCAACAAGAATGTGGAAATTAAACAGCATACTACTAAATAATGAATGGGACAAAGAAGTAAATGACATAAAAAATATGTAGACAAATAAAAATGACAACATGACATATCAAAATTTCTGGGATGCAGTGAAAGAAGTAATAACAGAGAAATTTATATCATTATAGGCTTTTATCAAGAAAAAGATCCTATGTAAACAACCTAACATCACATCTTAGGGAACTAGAGAAAGAAGAAAAAGGAAAACCCAAAGTTAGCAGAATAAAGGAAATAGTAAAAATTTGAGCAGAACTAAATGAAATAGAGGACAAAGAAACTATAGAAAATAATAAAACAAAGAGCTGGATCTTTGCAAAGATCAATAAAATCGACAAACCACTGGCTAGACTCACAAAGGAAAAAAGAGGAAGGATTCATATAAACAAAATCTTAAATAAAAAAGGAGAAATCAACACAGACATCATATAATAGATATACAAAGGATCATAGTAGAACATTATGAAAGATCATATGCCACCAAATTCAACAACCTAGAGGAAATGGATAAATTCCTAGAACTATACATTCTTCCTAGACTGAGTCATGAAGAAGTGGAAAACATTAACAGACCTATAAGCAGGTAGGAAATTGAAACAACTATCAAAAACTTCCTCAAAATGAGAAATCCAGGACCACATGGCTGTACAAGTGAATTCTACCAAACATTCAAAGAAGATTTGGTTCCTAATCCTTCTCAAAGTCTTCAAAAAATAGAAGAAGCAACACTCCCCAACACATTTTATGAGACCAACATAACCCTCATACCAAAATCTGGCAAGTACAACACAAAAAAATAAATCTGCTGGCCAATACCTGTAATGAATACAGATGCAACAATCCTAAACAAAATACTAGAAAATTGAATACAGCAACACATTAAAAAATAATACATCATTATCAAGTGGGATTTATCTTGGAACACAAGGATGATTCAGCATCCAGAAATTGATCAACACAGTACACCACCACAACAAAACAAAGAACAAAAACCATATGATCTTATCAACAGATACCGAAAAGCCATCCGATAAGATACAACATCTGTTTACGTTTAAAACACTCAATAAAATTGGAGTAGAAAGTACCTCAAGATAATAAAGTCCATATATGACAAACCATCAGCTAATACTATACTAAATGGGGGGGGGAATGAAGAGTATTCCTGTAAACTCAGCAACAAGACAGAGCTACCTCTCTCACTACTCTTATTCAACATAGTTCTGGACGTTTTAGCCAGAGAGATCAGGCAAGAGAATGAAAGAAAAGACATTCTTATCAGGAAAGAAGAAGTAAAGGTGTCACTTTTTGCAGATGACATGATCCTGTATAGAGAAAACCACAAAGCCTGCACCAAAATACAGTAAAGTCACAGAATACAAAATCAATATACAAAAGTCCACTGCTCTTATGTAAACCAACAATGAAATATGGGAAATAAACTCAGAAAATCAATTTCTTTTACAATTGCACCATAAAAAAAGTACGTAGGAATAAACTTAACAAAGGATGTGAAGGACCTATATCTTGAAAACTAAAAACATTATTGAAATTAGTTGAAAAAGGAATAAATGGAAAAGTATTCCATGTTCATGGATTGTAAAAATCAACATAGTTAAAATAGCCATATTACCCAAAGTAATACACAAATTTAATGCAATCTCCATCAAAATCCCAATGTCATTCTTTAAAGCAGGGGTTGGGAACCTATGGCTTGCGAGCCAGATGTGGCTTTTTTTTTTTTTTTTTTTTTTTTTGGTATTTTTCTTAAGTTGGAAACGGGGAGGCAGTCAGACTGACTCCCGCATGCGCCCGACCGGGATCCACCCGGCATGCCCACCAGGGGGCGATGCTCTGCCCATCTGGGGCGTTGCTCTGACACAATCAGAGCCATTCCAGCACCTGAGGCAGAGGCCATAGAGCCATCCTCAGCGCCCGGGCCAACTTTGCTCCAATGGAGCCTCGGCTGCGGGAGGGGAAGAGAGAGACAGAGAGGAAGGAGAGGGAGAGGGGTGGAGAAGCAGATGGGTGCTTCTCCTGTGTGCCCTGGCTGGGAATCGAACCCAGGACTCCTGCACGCCAGGCTGACACTCTACCACTGAGCCAACCAGCCAGGGCCCAGATGTGGCTCTTTTTATAGCTGCATCTGACTCACAGATAAATCTTTAATAAAAAATGTAAAACATTCTCATGCATTGCAATCTATTCATTTCCTAATGCTCATGTTCATGGTCACGGGTGGCTGAAGCCAATCACAGATGTCCTCCAGGACAACACAAAATTTTTACTGGATGATGCATAACGTACACGGGTCGTTGTGAGGTCAGGAAGTAAACATCCCTCCTTTTAATCAGGTAGTCAGCTAGCTAATTGCAGAAACCCTTTTGATGAAGAAGATGGCAAAAAGAAAAAAAAGATGAGGAGTATCGTACTTTTCAGCAGGAATGGACAGAGGAATTCGCCTTTGTGGAGAGAGCAGGTTCTGCAGTGTGTCTAATATGCAATGATAAAATTGCATCGCTGGCCTGACCAGGCGGTGGCGCAGCGGATGGAGCATTGGACTGGGATGCAGAGGACCCGGGTTCGAGGCCCCGAGGTCGCCAGATTGAGCGCAGGCAAAAAGCCCACCAGCTTGAACCCAAGGTTGCTGGCTCCAGCAAGGGGCTACTGGGTCTGCTGAAGGCCCGCTGTCAAGGCACATATGAGAAAGCAATCAATGAACAACTAAGGTGTTGCAACACGCTATGAAAAACTAATGATTGATGCTTCTCATCTCTCTTCGTTCCCTTCTGTCTGTCCCTGTCTATCCCCCTCTCTCTCTGAAACCCCCCCCCCAAAAAAAAAAATTGCATCGCTGAAATGGTCAAATGTAAAGCGGCACTTCGGGACATGCCATACTACATTTGCATCGAAATATCCAGCGGGGGACAGCAGGAAGAAAGCATGTCAAGAGCTACTGTGCAGAGTGCAAGCTAGTCAGCAGCAACTCCATGTTTGGACCCAACAAGGTGACTGGAATTCGGCTAGCTTTGCTGATGCTTTAGCAATTGTGAGAAATGGAAAGTCATTCACAGATGGGGAGTATGCCAAAACATTCATGCTTGATGTTGCTAATGAACTTTTTGATGACTTTTTGGATAAAGACAAGATAATCAAACGAATAAAAGACATGCCTCTGTTGGCAAGAACTGTTCACGATCATACCATCATGATGGCAAATCAAACTGAAGCAACACAAGTGAAGGACATAAATGCAACACTATTCTTTTCTCTCGCTTTGGATGAGTCAACAGACGTAAGTCATTTATCCCAGTTCAGCATGATTGCAAGGTATGATGTTGGTGACACACTATGTGAGGAAAGTCTTGCTGTTTTGCCTATGAAAGAGACAACAAGAGGGGAGGATTTATTCAAGTCTTTCACTGAGTTTGCTAAAGAAAAAAATCTGATGGATAAACATATTTTGGTGTGTACTGGTATTGCTCTGTGCATGGTGGGGAAAAACAGAGGATTCATAGCGCTTCTTCATGAACATGAAAAGAGACCCATCCTGTTTTCACTGCATCCTACATCAGGAGGCGCTTTGTGCTCAGATGTGTGGCGAGCAGCTTGTTGAGGTGATGTTGCTGGTCATTCGGGTGGTCAACTTTATTGTTGCCTGAGCTTTAAATGATCGCCAGTTTAAAACACTGCTGGATGAAGTTGGGAATAATTATCCTGGTCTGCTTCTGCACAGCAATGCGTGTTGGTTGTCACGAGGGAAGGTGCTCAGTCATTTCGTGGCTTGTCTGTGTGAAATCCAGACTTTTCTTGAAATGAAAAACATCGAGCATCCTGAGTTAGCTAATATTGAGTTGCTCCCGAAGTTCTACTATCTCGTGGACATGACTGAATATCTGAGCCAGCTCAATGTGAAAATGCAAGGCGTTGGAAATAGTCTTATCCCTTCAACAAGCAATGCTTGTATTTGAAAACAAGCTGGAACTCTTCATCACCGACATTGAAACAGGTCGTTTACTACACTTTGAAAAACTGGGAGAGTTTAAAGATGCATGCACAGCAAGTGAGCCTGCTCAACATCTTGATTTCCAGCAGCTAGTGGGCTTCACATCTAGCCTCCTGCAGTCATTCAAAGCACGCTTTGGAGAATTTCATGAGTGTTCTTGTTTTTTTTTTAAGTTCATCACCCATCCACACGAGTGTGCAGTGAACAGCACTGACCTGAGTTACATCCCCAGTGTCTCCGTCAGAGGTTTTGAGCTACAAGCTGCTGACCTGAAGGCCTCAGACATGTGGGTGAATAAGCTCAAGTCACGGAATGAAGATTTGGAAAGACTTGCACGACAGCAAGCAGAGTTGGTGAGCAAAACAGTGGGGACTAGCTGATTGTCAAAACTTGGAATGAACTTCCCGTCACATACCACACACTGCAGCGTGTGAGTATTGTTGTACTAGCAATGTTTGGCTCTACGTATGCATGTGAACAGTCTTTCTCACATCAAAAATTGTTAAGACGAACCTACAGTCATGTTTAATGGATGGAAGTCTCAACGCCTGCATGAAGCTTAACCTCACCATGTATCAACCAGACTACAAAGCCATCAGCAAAACCATGCAGCACCAGAAGTCACATTAATGGTAAGAAGTACTTTATTCATCATTGGTTAGCAACAGCATAACAACATTATTAAAAAGAATTCAGAGACTTATTGTACTTTAAAAGTGTTGGTCTTACATACAATATACACATTTACTTGTATTTAGTGTTAAACATATTGTATGGCTCTTACGGAATTACATTTTAAAATATGTGGCATTCATGGCTCTCTCAGCCAAAATAGTTCCTGACCTCTGCTTAAAAGAAATAGAACAGAATTTACCAGGTTTGTATGGAATCATTAAAAAAACCTGAATAGCCAATGAAATCCTGAGGGAAAAGAATGAAACCTGAGGTATTACAGTACCTGACTTCAAATTATACTAGAGATCCTCGATAATCAAGACAGCATGGTATTTGCAGAAAAACAGATATACAGACCAATGGAACAGAATTGAGAGCCCAGAAATAAAACCATATATGTATGGACAAATCATCTTCAACTAAGAAGCCAAAAACACATAATCAGGAAGAGAAAACCTCTTCAATAAATGGTCATGGGTAAGTAGGAAAACCACATGCAAAAGAATAAAACTTGACTACAGTTTGTCCCCCTGTAGAAAAATTAATTCAAAATGTATCACAGATCTAAATATAAGCCCTGAAACAATAAATTATATTGAAGAAAACATAAGTGCTAAGCTCATGGACATTGGCTGTAGAAAACAATTTATGAATTTGACCCCAAAGGTAAGGGAATTAAAAGCAAAAATAAGTGAGTGGCACTATATCAAACTAAAAAGCTTCTGCACAGCAAAGGAAACTCTCATAAAAGAAAATAGGCAGCTAAATAAATAGATGATATTTGCAAAGAACAGCTGTGATAAAGTGTTAATTTGCAAAATACATAAAGAATGATCAAAGCTCAGCAACAAATAAGCAAAAAATCGCATTAAAGAAGGGGACAGGACATGAACAGACACTTCTCCCAAGAAGACATATAAATGACCAACAGGTATATGAAAAGATGCTGATCATCTTCACTAGCTATTCAAAAGATGCAAGAAAAACTATAATGAAATACTACCTCACACCTGTTAGATTGGCTATTTTCAACAAGACAGATAATATAAGTGTTAGATAGGCTGTGGAGGAAAAGGAACACTTATTCACTGCTGATGGGAATGGAAATTAGAACCACCATTATGGAAGAACATATGATGAGTCCTCAAAATATTTAGAATAAAATTACAATATGACCCATCAATCTCTCTGCTGGGTATCTAACCCCAAAACTCGATATCAGCATGTAAAGACACACGCAGCCCTTTGTTCATCACAGCATTATTAACAGTGGCCAAGACATGGAAACAACCAAATTGTCCCTCAATAGTGGATTGGATAAAGAAAAGGTGGTATATATATATACAATGGAATACTACTCAGCCATAAGAAATGATATAGTGATATTTAATACAACATGCATGGATCTTGAGAGCATTATGCTGAGTGAAATATGTAAATCCAAAAAAGCTTAGAACTGTATGATTCCATACATAGGGAAGATATAAAACTGAAACTTATGGACACAAATAAAAGTGAAGTAGTTATCAGGGGGAAGGGTTCATGGAAGAAGGGAATATAGGGGAGTGGGGAGGGGAAGGCTAAGGGTGTAAAGAGGGACAAGTATAAGGGGACAAAAAATGATTTGACTTTGGGCGATGGGTATACAATGTAATGATCATTTCAAATGCTATAGAAATGTTCACCTGAAACCTATGTACTCTTATTGATCAATGTCACCCTCTTAAATTTTCTACATAAAATTTAAAAATTAAAAAATGTTAAAAAGAACAACTAAAAATGAAAAATTTAAATTTAAAAATACAATAAAAATATAATTAAGAGAAATCACAGCAAAGATCAAAACCCCCCAAAATAAAATAAAATAAAAAAGAAAACATCCACAAAAAGATAATAAGAACTATAAAAATTAAAGAAAACAAAATTCAGAAGAAAGATAAAAAAAAAACCAAATTTTATTTTATTTTACTTATTTTTTTAAACCCAAATTTTAAACGGAAAAAATTTGTCTTTGATTGGTTTCTTCCAGTAGATATCACAGCCTTACAAGTTTTAGTTCATAAAATTCTGGGGTTATCCTCCACTGAGATGTTGCTGTTGCAATGATGTAGGCAGGGCCATAGTCATGTTGGTGGGTAGGGTTGTTGTGAGGGCTTTATGGCTTCAGCTTTCTGGCTTTGGCTTTTGAGCTTTATGGCTCTAGCAATGGCAATCTCAGGCTTCCTGGTGCTCCTCCCACTTTCTCAACAGACTCCAGGATTGGACATGGAGCTCTGTTGTTTTACAGGGGAGTGGCTCTAGAGAGCTAGATGTGGGGTTTGTCTCTGCCACTCTCTGAACTGTGAGGTGGTGAAGGCAGAATCTGGGGAGCTGCAGTTTAGTTTTCTCTGCCTCTGCCAAGTGCAGGCTGCAAGCAGACCATGGGAACACTGGCAGTGATCCTGCTCTCTGGCTACTTTGGTTTTGTTTCTCCCCCTCTTCCCCTCTGTCTCACTGCTCCTCAAGGCAGAAGGAGACCAAGTCACTCCAGGTTTCCCTTTCTGTACCCCTCAGACCAAATCCAGACAGTCTGAGCTTCTCTCCTCCCCATAGTCCAGTAGAGGGGGAAAAAAACCCCAGTTACATTAGGGTTGGCTCCTTCCCAAAGCCCAGTGCAAATGTGTTTTATCTTTTGCCCCCTTTCCTAACCTGTCCCATCTTTAGTCCACTTGGTGCAAGTATCTTTGAGGCATGGCTGTGAGCCCATATGGGGTTACTTCACCATGTTATAGTTGTTCAGTTTGTTGAAATTTCAAGGAGAGAGATCAGGAGTATCTCTCACACTGCCATTACTCTGACATCATCCCAACAATTTAGCTTTTCCTGACTTATTTCACTTAGCATAATATTCTCAACCTTCTTCCACCCTTATCATCCTAGTCTAAGCTTCTGTTATCACTAACCAAGTCTACTTCAATAGCACTGGATTCTCATTTCCCATATTGTTTTGATAGATTCTCCTTAGGTTTTCTTCTTAGCTTCCTCACTGCATATTCACCCACAAACACAGTACAGTATAAAGAAGATAAAGAATCAAAGATTCTTGCCCATTTAAACATATGGAGTAAATGAAAGTATAAGAATTCTTCACTCTTCCTGAAAATAGTCTAGAATTAAGATGGGAGTCCATGATGTCAAGGTTTTATTCTGAGAATATTATTGTTACATGTAAACTTAAAGTGATCTGTTAGAACAAGTATAAGAACCATAGACCCAGCCCTAGCCAGTTTGCTCAGTGGTAGAGCATCGGCCCAGCGCCTGGAAGTCCCGGGCTCGATTCCCAGCCAGGGCACATAGGAGACGTACCTATCTTCTTCTCTACCCTTCCCCTTTTCCTTTCTCTCTATCTCTCTCTTCCCCTCCCGTAGCCAAGGCTCCATTGGAGCAAAGTTGGCATGAGCACTGAGGATGGCTCTATGGCCCCCACCTCAGGTGCTAGAATGGCTCCAATTGCAACGGAGCAACATTCCAGATGGGCAGAACATCGCCCTCTAGTGGGTTTGCCAGGTGGATCCTGGTTGGACGCATGTGGGAATCTGTCTCTCTGCCTCCCACCTTCTCACTTCAGAAAAATACACACACAAAAAATAACCTTAGGTCCAAGGTCCCAATAATTGAAGGACAAATTTGGAGAGTCCCCTACAGGTAAATGTATGCATTTGAAGAGGAGAAATGTTCCTTGATATAAACATTTACAAAGGCTTAATATTTTTAAGATTCTGCTACTATGTTTTTGATTGAACATTTAATTGAAATAATTATTCACATACAGATTTAAAGTGTAATACAAAGGAAATCCATGTATACTTTATCCAGTTTCCCTCAATGATACCCTTTGTGAAAGTTTATGATATCACAATTAGGATATTGATACTGATATAATCCACTGACCTTATTTATTTTTCCTTTTACTTATGCTTGTTAATGTGTGCCTGTATTTAGTTCTTCAAAGGTTTATCATATGTGTGGGTGTTTGTGTTTACTACCAAGTCAAGATACTAGACAGTCACATTACCACAAGGATTCCACCTGTTGCCCTTTTATAACCGCATACACTTCCCTCCCATACCTCACCTCATTACCTACCCATGTCAAGCTCTAATCTGTTTTACATTTATATAATTTTGCCATTTAATGTTATATGAATTGAATTTAATGTAACCTTTTGGGATTCACTTTTCTATTGGACTTATTTCCAGGAATTTATCAAATTGTGCGTATTAGCAGTTCACCACTTTTTACTGCTGAGTAGCATTCCACGTTATTGATACGTCAAGTTCATTTAACCATTCACCTACTGAAAAATATCTGTTTTCTACAGTTTTTGGCTATTGTGGATAAAGCTGCCATGAACATTTATGTATACAGTTTCATGTAGAGATAAGTTTTCTCTGGATAAATGCCTTAAAAATGCATTTGCTGGTTACATATGATAATTGCATGTTTAGTTTTATAAGAACCTACTAAATTGTTTTTATAGTGACTACTATTTTACATTCCCACCAGCAGTGGGTGAATGATTCAGTTCCTGCCATCTTTTTTCCCCACCTCATTCTAATAGATATGTGGTATTATCTCCTGGTGGTTTGGATTTGTATTTCCCTAATGGCAAATGATGTTGTATTACTTTTTCATGTGTTGATTCCCACCTCTATATTTCCTTCAGTGGAATGTCTTTTGCCCATATTTTAATGAAATTGATTTTAACTGTTGAGTTTTGAGAGTTCTTTTTGTGTTCTAGATTCCAGTACTTTGTGACAATATGGTCGGCAAATAGTTTCTATAAGTCTGCATAGTTTTTTTTATCCTTTGCCTATAAGATTATACAGTGAAAGTGTTTAATTTTGATAAGAACCAATTTTTCATTTTTTCCATTTGTAGATTGTTTGTTTTGTGTGTCAATGTTACAACTGTGAGCTTAGATCCCTAAAATTATCTCCTATGTTTTTTCACAAAAGTTTTATAGTTTTTTCAAGATAGAAGGTGACAGAGGACAATCTGACTTTGGGTGGTGGGTATGCAACATAATTGAAAGACAAGATAACCTGGACTTGTTATCTTTGAATATATGTATCCTGATTTATTGATGTCACCCCATTAAAAAAATAAAATTATAAAAAAAAAAAAAAGTTTTATAGTTTTACATTTCAGTCTATGATCCATTTTCAGTTATTATAAAAAGTATGATGATTAGGTCAAGGCTCACTTTTCTTACCTGTGGAGGTATAATGGTTTCGGCAATATTTGTTGAAAAGGCTATTCTACCACCATTGAACAGTTTTTGTACTTTTGTGAAAGATCAGTTGTGCATATTTGTATGCAACTGTTCTGTCCATAGAGCTGTGTCTGTCTCTCTGCCAATACCACACTACTTGTGTGTGCAAGTGTGTGTGTGTGTGCGTGTCTGACAGAGACAGAGAGAGGGACAGATAGGGACAGACAGGCAGGAAGGGAGAGAGATGAGAAGCATCAACTCTTTTTTGCGGCACCTTAGTTGTTCATTGATTGCTTTCTCATATGTGCCTTGATTGGGGGGTTATAGCAGACTGAATGACACTTGCTCAAACCAGATGAGCCTGCGTTCAAGCTGGCAACTCGGGGTTTCGAATCTGGGTCCTCTGCATCCCAGTCCTACACTCTATCCACTGTGCCACCACCTGGTCAGGCACTATCTTGATTATTGTAGCTATATAATATAATAAACCTTAATACCTACCAGGTAGAGTGATTCTTCCTAATTTATTCTTTTTTGTCAATATAAAATTTCATTTTAGCTATTCTATGATCTGTTCCTTTCCATGTACAATTAGAATAAGCTTTCTATGTTTATAAGAAACTATGTTGGGATTTTGATAAAAATTACTTTAAATATATATTAATTTGAAGAAGATTAATATTTTTACTAGGTTGATTTTTTCAGTCACTGATCACAGTATGTCTTTCTATTTAGGTCTTTGATTTCGTTCATCAACTTTTTGTCATTTTCAGTGTAAAATCCTCCACGTTTTCTTAAGTATATGCCAAAGCATTTAATTTTCATTAGAGCAATTGTAAATGGTATTATTTTAAATTTTGGTTGTACCATGTTCATTCTGTTTATATAATAATGTCATTGATTTTGATTTGGTTTGGTATCCTGTAACCCTACTGAAATCACTTGTTAGTTCTAAGAGTATTTGTAGATTCCTTCAGCTTTCTCTATATGGGCAATCATAATATGCAATGTCTTTTGTTACTTTTTCACTTTTATATCATTTTATTTTTAAGTTAACAGTGACATACATTATTATGTTAGTTTCAGGTGTACACTCCAGTAAATAGACATTGTGTAACTTACTGATTTTCCCATAAATCTCACACCATTTAACACTATACTTATTAGAATATTATTGACTATATACCCTAGGCTGTATTTTACATCCCCATCAGTATTTGAAAACAACCAATTTAAACTTCTTAATCTCATCATTTTTGTCACCCATCTCCGCAAACCCCCCACCCATTTGGCAACCATCAAAATGATCTCTATTATCTACTGAATCTGTTTCTGTTCTGCTGGTTCATTTATTTTGTTGTTTAGACTCTGTTGTGTACATATGTATTTATTGCAATTTTACTGTTCATATTTTTCAATCTTTTTTCTTCTTTTCTTAAAGAAGACCCTTTAACATTTCATATAATACTGGTTTGGGGGTGATGAACTCCTTTAGCTTTTCCTTGTCTGGGAAGCTGTTTTTATGTCCTTTGATTCTAAATGATAGTTTTACTGGGTAGAGTGATCTTGGCTGTAGGTCCTTGCTTTTCATCATTTGGAATATTTCTTGCCAATCTCTTCTGGACTGCAGAGTTTCTGTTGAGAAATCAGCTGACAGTTTTATGGGTGTTCCCTTGTAGGTATCTAACTGCTTTTCTATTGCTGCTTTTAAGATTCTCTCTTTGTCTTTAACCCTTGGCATTTTAGTTATGTTGTACCTTGGTGTGGGCCTCTTTGGGACTCTGTGCTTCCTGGACATGTATGTCTATTTTTTTCACCAATTTAGGGAAATTTTCTGTCATTATTTTTTCAAATGGGCTTTCAATTTCTTGCTCTCTTCTCCTTCTGACACCACCATGATGCCAATATTGGTATGGTTGAAGTTGTTCCAGAGGCTCCTTAGACTATCCTCTTTTTTCCTTTTTGCTATTCTGATTTGGTGTGTTTGTTTGTTTGTTTCCTTATATTCCAAATTTCTGATTTGATTCTTGTCTTCATTTACTGTTGATTCAATAATTTGAATAAACAAATTATTCTTCTTTGTTTCGGTTAGTGTATCCTTCATTTCTGACTTGTCCTTTTCTATGCCATCGAGGTTCTAAGTTCATTGACCATCCTTATTACCAGTGTTTTTGAACTCTGCATCTAGTAGATTGCTTGTCTCCATTTTGTAGAGTTCTTTTTCTAGAGTTTTGTTCTGTTTTTTTTCATTTGGTACATGATTGTCTACTCATTTTTGCAGCTTCCTTGTGTTTGCTTCTATGTGTTAGGTAGAGCTGCTACTTCTTCCAGGCTTGGTAGGGTGGCCTAATGTAGTCAGTGTTCTGTAGGGTCCTGTGGCACAGCCTTCCTGATCACCCAAGCTGGGCACTCGATGTGCTTCCTCCCCCAAGTGGGCTGTGTACATACCCTCCTCTTGTAGCTGAGCCTTGATTGCTGTTGGCACATCAGTGGGAGGAATTTACCCCCAGGCTGATCAGCTGCAAGGACTGGTTGTGACCACCGACCACTGACCTCTGACTACCATGGAGGATCAACTGTTCATGGACCCACCCCCACAGGGCAAGACTTACTTTAGTGGGGATCTGGTGCCCACTGAGTTCAACCTTTGAGTGTGTTGCTTGTTGAAGTAGTTGGATGGTAGTGCTTCGACATGGTCTAAAGCTATCGACATGGTGTGCTGGCTCTGGGGCCTCCTGGATGTGTAGGTCATAATTAGCTGCTGCCTGTGTTCTGCCTGGGACCACCTGGCATGAGTTCCGTGACTTGCAGGCGGCTGCTACTTGCTCTAGGCTGGAGGTGCCCAGGTGAGGCCAAACTGTGTACCAAGACCAGCTGTTGCTAGTGCCAGGCCTGGGGCCACTTAGTGAGAGTATAGGGCACATTGAGTACAGATGTTGCTTGTTTGAGAGATTTTAGGAAAGTGTAAAGCATGAGCCAAGACAGGCCATTGGTTTGGAAAAACCACTGCAAATAGCTTGGGTATTTCCTGGAAAGTTGGGTAGAGTGGGGTCTCAGGGAATCACCAGGGTGAGGCAAACAGTGTGAGCCAGGTTGCTCGAGACTCATATATAGGGCTCACCTGCAGGCTCTGTGGGGGAGGGCTCATCAAAGGAAAAATGGCCTCTGCCAGCACTTCTGTCTGGGAGAAAGTGGCCTACCCTGTGACCCAGGTCTCAATTTCCTCCCTGTATGTCTCTGGTGCCTTTTAAGCTGCTACCCCAGTGCTATAGCTCAGAGGTGTAAGTCTGAGTAAGTCTGTGGGTGGGCCCTTTAAGAGGAACTGCCTGGGACTCCAGAAGGCTTCCATCTCCCTCAGCCTAAATTCCCACAGGTTTATGCTGCTGTAAGTTATGGGGACTTCTTTTTCTGACACTGAAACCCTGAAAGGGGAACCTGGAGTGAGGCTGGGACCCTTTGCTCATCAGAGGAGACCACTACAGCTGAGATACCCTCCCTACTTGTATCTGCTGCGCATGGGTGAGACCAGCTCTCTGCATATCCACCCCTCCTGCTAGTCTTTACGTGGCTTCTCTTTAATTACCTACTTGTAGCACTTCCGTTTATCCAAATTTCAGATGGTTCTGAATGATGGTGGTCCCGTAGTCTGTCAGTTTGATGTGCTTGTAGGACAAGGCGAGTACGTTTACTTATGCCTCCATCTTGCCCAGAAGTCACATTTATTTATTTATTTATTTATTTATTTATTTATTTATTTATTGTCTTACCTTATTGCAGTAGACAAAACATCCAGGACTATGTTGAGAAAGAGTGATGAGAGTACACATCCTTGACTTGTTTCCCATTTTCATGAAAACACTAAGTCTTTCAACATTACCTGTGATACTAGTACAGGGTTTGTTGTTGACGGTCTTTATCAAGTCTATATAATTCTTAAGTTTCTTAGTGTTTTTTATCACAAGTGGATGTGAGACTTGTCAAATAATTTACTGTGTCAGTTGATAGGATTGTGATCTTTCAAAGCTTATTGATATGGTGGGTTGTGTTGGTCGATTTCAAATGTAGAACCAGCTAGCATACCTGCAATAAATCCTACTTGATCATGGTATGTAATTTTTACATATTATGTAATTCTTACATATTGTTACATTTCAGTTTACCTATGTCTTGCTGAGGAACTTTGCATTTAAGTTCATGGGAGGTGTTAGTCTGTAGTTTTCATTTTTAGTGTACTATCTTTGTATGATTTTGCTATCAGGGTACTGCTGGCCCTATGGGTTGGGTAGTATTTCCTCTTCTCTTTTCTGAAAGAGATTGCATACAATTGGTGGAAATTCTTTAAATATTTGGTAGAATCTTCCAGTAACACCTTATGGACCTGGAGATTTTTTTTTTTCTGGAAGCTTTTTAATGATGAGTTCAATTTCTCTAATGGTAATATTGCTATTCAGAATATGTATCTCATATTGGTTGAATTCTCATAGTTTGTAGTTTTTGAGGAATTGGTCCATTTCTACCTAAATTTAAATTTATGAACATAAAGTTGTTTATAGTACTTCCTTATAATCTTTGTAATATTTGCTGAATGTGTAGTCATATACCCAATTTCCTTCCTGATATTGGTGATTTGTGTCTTCTTTTATTTTTGTCGGTTGTGATAGAGGCTTATCAATTTATTTATATTTAAGTACAAGCATTTGTTTGTGATTTCTGCTCTGATATTTACTTGCTTTCTTCAGTTTGCTTTGGATTTTTTTTTTTTTAGTTCCTTGGTGTAGAAACCTTAGATTATTGATTTCAGACCCTTCCCCTTTTCTATTGTAAACATTTTCGTCTATACATTTTCCTGTGAGCACTTCTTTAGCTTTGTGGCACATATTTTGATATATTGTAATTTCATTTTCATTCATCCATGTATTTTTAAATTTTCTTTGAGACTTTCTCTTTAAACCATGGATTATTTTGAAGTATAGTTTAATTTTGTTTTATTTTTGTTTTTGATTTTTGTTTCTTTTTACATTCTCATCTGATTTCATTTTTGTCAGATTGCATTTTTCTCACTCATGTTGTGATTTTTATAAGTTCTTAGTCTGATGGGTGACTTTTATTATTATTATGCCTTGATTATTTTGCACATTATATTAGGAAAGTCTGGATAATATTTAAATATTTTAACTCAATGGGAAGTCACCGTGCTTTATTTTAGCACATAGGGTCCTTCCTACTTTTGTGGGGTATGCTTCTGGTGACAGCTTAATTTTCAGAGAGCTTTTGCTATTTCCTTGGTTTATGTGGTACTGCTAGGGCACCCATGTGTCCCTGCAGGTGCTCCCTGAGGGTAAGAAAGGTATTTCTCCTAGGCTCGAGTGTCTCTCAGTGGGAACGGGGAGTCTCAGACCAACAGAGATAAACAGGCTTCCTGGGTCATGCCACTTGTGCCTAGGTACCTCTTGCTAGTCCTGCCTGCCCACTTGGTGTCTTCTAATGGGTTCTAAATGTGTCATAAGGTTTCCCATTCAGACTGGGGAAAGAATAAGCCTATCCAGGAAGCCTTCTGTTGCTAGGTTGACACTTAGAAAACATTAGATCTGGGAGAGCTCCAAGATGGCAGCGGAGTAGGCAGACGCACAGACGCCCAGCTCTCAACACCAAACTGGAATACAAATCAATTTAGGAAAAATCAGCATGAAAAACCAACACTGAACTGCAAGAACAGCTCTCAAAAACCAAGGAGCAAAGAGGAAGCCACAATAATCCTGGTAAGGAGTGCCTGAATCTCCTCTGCTTACAGGAACGGATGGGCGGGAGGGGGAGGCTGAGAGCCCAGAGAGGATTTCACAGAGGAAAAAGAGCAGAAACTACTGCTCACAGCCACTTACCTGGCGACCAGGGAGCAAGGTGGGTTGAAAAGACCAGCTTATCTCCCAAGTGGAAAGGACAGGGAGAGGGACAGACTGTGAGGGGCTAAGGTATGCAAGAAACGAAATAAAAAAGCTGACTCATTCGTGCTGGAGGCGGCCATAGCTGGGGGAGGGACTGAACCTTTCACAAAACAGAGCTGAAGTGCTTCCGGATCAGAGATCTCCGGACATCTAGCCAGCTCCAATCAGCGCAACAAGACACAGCTGAAAACAAGAAGTGGGGAGGAGGGGCAGTAACTCAGGTCTCCATGGAGATCTGAGATACACCTCCCCCTACTGAAGCTGAGAAAAAACCCTGCCCCCAGTGAGATTAGTTGGTGGAAGAGACCTTCAGCGTCTCAGGTTACACCCACAGCATTCCTGGTTACAGTTTCAAGGAAGCCCCCTGCTGAGAACAGTTAACAAGACTATCACCTGTTAAGAAAACAAACAAATCAAGACTTCAAAGCTGCCCAAATCCGAAAGTGGATTACAAATAATAGCTCATACCAACCCAAAAAGGCCTAGAAATAACACGACTGAAAACTGGAGGCAGATAACACCAAGCCTAGACTCAACCAACTCTACAAATAAAACAGCATTATGAGAAGACAAAGGAGTGCAACCCAAATGAAACCACAAGAGACACCTTTGAGAGATGAGCTGAGTGATATGGAAATAATCAAACTTCCAGATGCGGAGTTCAAAATAATGATTGTAAGGATGCTTAGGGATCTTAGAACAACAATGGAGGGGCAGTTTGAAAACCTAAATAAAGAAATAGCAAGTATAAAAAAAAACCAGTCGGAGATGACAAATACAATATCAGAAATAAAGACCACAATGGAAGGAATTAAAAACAGGATAGATAGAGCAGAGGATCGAATCAGCGAGTTAGAGGACAACTGGAATGAAGGCATGAAAGCAGAGAAGAAAAGAGAAAAGAGACTCAAAAAGTCTGAGGAAACTCTTAGAGAGCTCTGTGACAACATGAAGAGAAATAACATCCGCATCATAGGGGTTCCTGAAGAAGAAGAAAAGGAACAAGGAATAGAGATGTTGTTCAATCATATCATAGCTGAAAATTTCCCTAAATTAATGCAAGAGAAACTCTCACAAGTCCAAGAAGCACAGAGGACTCCATTAAAGAGAAACCCAAAGAAACCTACACCAAGACACATCATAATTAAAATACCAAAGCTAAGCGATAAAGAGAAAATATTAAAAGCTGCAAGAGAAAAAAAAGTTATCACCTACAAAGGAGCCCCCATAAGGATGACATCCGACTTCTCAACAGAAACACTTGAGGCCAGAAGGGAATGGCAAGAAATATTCAAAGTAATGCAGAACAAGAACCTACAACCAAGACTACTTTATCCAGCAAGGCTATCGTTTAAAATCGAAGGAGAAATAAAAAGCTTCCCAGACAAAAAACAACTCAAGGAATTCATTACAACCAAACCAATGCTGCAGGAAATGTTAAGGGGCCTGTTGTAAACAGATCAAAGTGGGAAAAGAATATAGCAAGAAAAGGAATACACCTTTAAAGAAGAAAATGGCAATAAACAACTACATATCAATAACCTTAAATGTAAATGGATTAAATGATCCAATCAAAAGACATAGGGTAGCTGCATGGATAAGAAAACAGGACCCATACATATGTTGTCTACAAGAGACACACCTTAGAACAAAAGACACACATAGATTGAAGGTAAAAGGATGGAAAAAAACATTTCATGCAAACGGAAATGAAAAAAAAGCTGGGGTAGCAATACTTATATCAGACAAATTGGACTTTAAAACAAAGGATATAGTAAGAGATAAAGAAGGCCACTACATAATGATAAAAGGAGTAATCCAACAGGAAGATATAACTATTATAAATATCTATGCACCTAATATAGGAGCACCCAAATATATAAAACAGACTTTGATGGATTTAAAGGGCGAGATCAACAGCAATACTATAATAGTAGGGGATTTCAATACCCCACTAACATCACTAGATAGATCCTCAAGAAAGAAAATTAACAAAGAAACAGCAGACTTATTGGAAACACTAGATCAACTCGATTTAATAGATATCTTCAGAACCTTTCACCCTAAAGCAGCAGAATACACATTCTTTTCAAGTGCTCATGGTACATTCTCTAGGATAGACCACATGTTAGGGCACAAAAGTACTCTCAACAAATTTAAGAAGACTGAAATCATATCAAGCACTTTCTCCGATCACAACGGCATGAAACTAGAAATGAATCACAGCAGAAAAGCTCAAAAATTCTCAAACACATGGAAACTAAATAGCAGGGTGTTAAATAATGAATGGAGTAAGAATGAGATCAAAGAGGAAATAAAATTCCTAGAAACGAATGACAATGAGCATACAACAACTCAAAATTTATGGGACACAGCAAAAGCAGTGCTGAGAGGGAAGTTCATAGCACTACAGGCACACTTTCAGAAGCGAGAAAAAGCTCAAATAAACAACTTAACCCTGCATCTAAAAGAATTAGAAAAAGAACAGCAAGTAAAGCCCAAATGTAGTAGAAGGAAGGAAATAATAAAGATCAGAGCACAAATAAATGACATAGAGGCTAAAGAAACAATACAGAGGATCAATGAAACTAGGAGCTGGTTCTTTGAAAAGGTAAACAAGATTGATGAACCTTTAAGTAGACTCACCAAGAAAAAGAGAGAGAGGACTCAAATAAATAAAATTAGAAATGAGAGAGGAGAAATAACAACTGACACAACAGAAATACAAAATATTGTAAGAAAATACTATGAAGAACTGTATGCCAAAAAACTAGACAACCTAGATGAAATGGACAAATTCCTTGAAACATACAATCTTCCAAAAATCAATCTGGAAGAATCAGAAAACCTAAACAGACCAATTACAACAAATGAGATCGAAACAGTTATCAAAAAACTCCCAACAAAGAAAAGTCCGGGGCCCGATGGCTTCACAACGGAATTCTACCAAATATTCAAAGAAGAACTAACTCCTATCCTTCTCAAACTATTTCAAAAAATTCAAGAGGAAGGAAGACTTCCAAGCTCCTTTTATGAGGCGAGCATAATTCTGATTCCAAAACCAGGCAAAGACAACACAAAGAAAGAAAATTATAGGCCAATATCTCTGATGAATATAGATGCTAAAATCCTCAACAAAATATTAGCAAACCGGATCCAACAATATATGGAAAAAATCATACACCATGATCAAGTGGGATTTATTCTGGGGAGGCAAGGCTGGTACAATATTCGTAAATCAATCAATGTGATTCATCACATAAACAAAAAGAAGGAGAAAAACCATATGATAATTTCAATAGATGCAGAAAAAGCATTTGATAAAATCCAGCACCCATTCATGATCAAAACTCTCAGCAAAGTGGGAATACAGGGAACATACCTCAACATGATAAAAGCCATCTATGAGAAACCCACAGCCAACATCATACTCAATGGGAAAAAATTAAAAGCAATACCCTTAAGATCAGGAACAAGGCAGGGGTGCCCCCTTTCACCACTCTTATTCAACATAGTCCTGGAAGTTCTAGCCACAGCAATTAGACATGAAGAAGAAATAAAAGGCATTCAAGTTGGAAAAGAAGAAGTAAAACTATCATTATTTGCAGATGATATGATATTGTATATAGAAAACCCTAAAGTCTCAGTCAAAAAACTACTGGACCTGATAAATGAATTCAGCAAAGTGGCAGGATATAAAATCAATACTCAGAAATCAGAAGCATTTTTATACACCAACAATGAACAGTCAGAAAGAGAAATTAAGGAAACAATCCCCTTCACAATTGCAACCAAAAAAATAAAGTACCTAGGAGTAAACTTAACCAAGGAGACTAAAGACTTGTACTCGGAAAATTACAAAGCATTGATAAAAGAAATCAAGGAAGATACAAACAAGTGGAAGCATATACCATGCTCATGGTTAGGAAGAATAAACATCATTAAAATGTCTATATTACCCAAAGCAATCTATAAATTCAATGCAATACCAATTAAAATACCAATGACATACTTCAAAGATATAGAACAAATATTCCAAAAATTTATATGGAACCAAAAGAGGACACGAATAGCCTCAGCAATCTTAAAAAAGAAGAATAAAGTGGGAGGTATCACACTTCCTGATATCAAGTTATACTACAAGGCCGTTGTACTCAAAACAGCCTGGTACTGGCATAAGAACAGGCATATAGATCAATGGAACAGAACAGAGAACCCAGAAATAAACTCACAGTTCTATGGACAACTGATATTTGACAAAGGAGGTAAGGAAATACAATGGAGTAAAGACAGCCTCTTTAACAAATGGTGTTGGGAAAATTGGACAGCTACCTGCAAAAAAATGAAACTAGATCACCAGCTTACACCACTCACAAAAATAAACTCAAAATGGATAAAAGACTTAAATGTAGGCCGTGAAACCATAAGCATCTTAGAAGAAAACATAGGCAGTAAGCTCTCTGACATCTCTCGGAGCAATATATTTGCTGATTTATCTCCACAGGGAAGTGAAATAAAAGACAGGATAAACAAATGGGACTATATCAAACTAAAAAGCTTTTGCACAGCTAAAGACAACAAGAACAGAATAAAAAGACAAACTACACAATGGGAGAACATATTTGACAATACGTCTGAAAAGGGGTTAATAACCAAAATTTATAAAGAACTTGTAAAACTCAACACCAGGAAGACAAACAACCCAATCCAAAAATGGGCAAAAGAGATGAATAGACACTTCTCCAAAGAGGACATACAGATGGCCAATAGGCATATGAAAAAATGCTCAACATCACTAATCATTAGAGAAATGCAAATTAAAACCACAATGAGATATCACCTCACACCAGTCAGAATGGCGCTTATCAACAAAACAACACAGAATAAGTGCTGGCGAGGATGTGGAGAAAAGGGAACCCTCCTACACTGTAGGTGGGAATGCAGACTGGTGCAGCCACTGTGGAAAACAGTATGGAGATTCCTCAACAAACTGAAAATCGAACTGCCTTTTGACCCAGCTATCCCACTTTTAGGAATATACCCCAAGGACACCATAGAACGGCTCGAAAAGGAGAAATGTACCCGCATGTTTGTGGCAGCATTGTTCACAATAGCGAAGATCTGGAAACAGCCCAAGTGTCCATCAGAGGACGAGTGGATTAAAAAGCTTTGGTACATATATACTATGGAATACTACTCAGCCATAAGAAATGATGACATCGGATCATTTACAATAACATGGATGGACCTTGACAACATTATACGGAGTGAAATAAGTAAATCAGAAAAAAAACTAAGATGAATCCATACATAGAGGGGACATAAAAATGAGACTCAGAGACATGAACAAGAATGTGATGGCAACAGGGGCGGGGGGTTGGGGGAGGGGGGGTGAAGAGGGAGAGAGGGGTTAGGGGAGGGGAGGGGCACAGAGAAAACCAGATAGAGGGTGACAGAAGACAATTTGACTTTGGGGGAGGGGTATACAGCACGGTCAAATGTCAAAATAATGTAGAGATGTTTTCTCTCAATATATGTACCCTGATTTATCAATGTCACTGCATTAAATTTAAAAAAAAAACATTAGATCTGGGTTGCCTTCTTCTGTTGGGTGTGAGGGTGTAAGACATCTTGCTATGTTATTCTCCTAATTCTGGGGTCACAAACTATTTTCCATTCTTTTTACCACTTTTTAAAATTCTCTGTTTTGCCTTGCATTCTTTAATGGGTTTTAGGGGGGGAGGGCTAGCAGGGAGACTCAGGGAGAAATGGACCCATGCATTTTTGTTGTGATTGGACCAAAAATCACTTGTTCCTGTATTTTAAAAGCAGTCATAATTGAATTCTTGTTGTTGTTGTTCCATTCCTAGTTTTCTTGTTCTGGGATACAGATGGCTGATTCTTCTGTTTTTTCCAACAAGGTCAAAGCTCAAAAGTGACACTGGAAATGACCCACCTATATCTACTTCTACATTAGAAATACAAGCATCAGGATGCAAAATATTAAGAAAGGCCAGAGTGACAGTTGCCCAGAAAAAAACAGGCAAAGAAAATCATGGTGGTACACACAGGGTACAGAAACAGCCTCAAGCTTTTCTAGGGAAGAAGAGAAAGAAACATTCAACTTGTAAACAAGAGCTTCCAAAACGTATGGATTTTCAGGGAAAAGCCATGCAGGACAGAAACCTTTTAAATGTCAGGAATGTGAGAAAGGCTTCAGAGTCAGCTCTGACCTTATTAAGCATCAGAGAATTCACATTGAAGAGAAACCCTATAAATGTCAACAATGTGATAAGAGGTTTAGATGGACTTCAGATCTAAATAAGCACCTAATGGCACACCAAGGAATAAAACCATATAGATGCTCATGGTGTGGGAAAAGCTTCAGTCATAACACAAACCTACACACACATGTCACGTAAGAATTCAGAAAGGAGAGAAGCCCTTTAAATGTCATGAATGTGGAAAAAGATTCATTCAGAACTCACACCTTATTAAACACCAAAGAACCCACACAGGTGAGCAGCCTTATTCCTGTAGCATGTGCAGGAGAAACTTCAGCAGGTCGTCAAGCCTTCTTAGTCACCAGAAGCTCCATAGGAGAAGGGAATCACATCTAGGATCTCCAGTCTGAAGAAAGTCACCATATGGAGCTTGACCCTGGAAGTGATGAAATAATACAAAAGTATGAGGCACCTAATGACAAGGTTCTGTCATCAATAGAGAATTGGATGGGGGATACGTGCCATGCTTTACATAAAGGAATCTGAACTGTCTCTTATTCAGCATTGTATCTTCAGTGCCAAGCAGGAGAAAGATACATGATGGGTATTTTATAAATAAAAAAATGAAAATACAGCCAGAAGATATCACACTGCCTGACTTCAAATTATAACATAGAGCCACGATAATCAAAACAGCATGGTATTGGCAGAAAAACACACACATAGGCCAATGGAAAAGAATTGAGATCCCAGAAATAAAACCACATTTATATGGACAAATCATCTTCGGCAAAGGAGTCAAAAACACACAATGGAGAAGAGAAAGCCTCTTCAATAAGTGGTGCTCGGAAAATTGGAAAGCCACATGCAAAAGAATGAAACTTGACTACACTTTGTCCCCCTGCACAAAAATTAATTCAGAATGGAACAAAGACCTAAATATAAGATCCAAAACAATAAATTACATTGAAGAAAACATAGGTACTAAGCTCATGGACCTTGGCCATAGAGAACATTTGTGAATTTGACCCCAAAGGCAAGGGAAGTAAAGGCAAAAATAAATGAATGGGACTATGTCAAACTAAAAAGCTTATGCCCAGCAAAGGAAACTGACAACAAAACAGATAGGCAGCCAACTAAGTGGGAGATGATATTTGCAAGCAGCAGCTCCGATAAGGGTGTGATATTCAAAATATATAAAGAACTCGTAAAGCTCAGCCACAAACAAGCAAACAATCCAATTAAAAAAAGGGGAGAGTACCTGAACAGACACTTCTTCTAAGAAGACATACAAATGGCCAACAGATATATGAAAAGATGTTCCTCTTCTCTAGTTATTCGAGAAATGCAAATCAAAACTACAATGAAATGCCACCTCACAAGACAGGTAATAACAAGTGTTGGGAAGGCTGTGGTGAAAAAGGAGCCCTCATTCACTACTTGCGGGAATGCAAATTAGTACAACCATTATGGAAGAAAGTATGGTGGTTCCTCAAAAAAATTAAGAATAGAATAGCCATATGACCCAGCAGTCCCTCTACTGGGTATCTATGCCCCAAAACTTGAAAACATTGGTACGTAAAGACACAGGCACCACCATGTTCATCGCAGCATTAATCACAGTGGCCAAGACATGGAAACAACCAAAGTGTCCCACGATAGAAGATTGCTTATAGAAGATGTTTTCTGTATATATATAAAATGTAATACTTCTCAGCCATTAGCAATGATGACATAGTGACATTTATGATAACATGCATGGACCTTGAGAACATTATAATGAGTGAAATAAGTGAATCCGAAAAAGCTAAGAACTGTATGATTTCACACATAGGTGGGATATAAAACTGAGAGTCATGGACATAGATAAAACTGAAGCGGTTACCAGGGGGAAGGGGTGTGGGGAAGGGGGGAAGGAGACACAAATATAAAGTGACAGAAAATGATCTGACTTTTGGTGATGGGTATACAACATAATCAACAGTTCCATGCTCTAGAATTCTTACCTGAAACCTATGTACTCTTATTGATCAATGTTACCCTCTTAAAGTTAATTTTCTAAATAAAAATTTAAAATTAAAAATAAATAAATAAATAGGTAAACAAACAAATAAATAAATAAGTAAAAAAAGTTTTCTTGAATCTTACACCTCATACCGTTTGTAAAAGAAATCAACTCCAGGTGAAATGTGTCACAATGTTTAAGGGAAAATAATACAACTTTTAAGTCAAAACATAGAAAATATGTTTATGATCTTGGTGTAGACAAAAATTTTCTTCACCACCAGGATTCAAACAGCATGAATAATAAAGGGGAAATGATCAATTCAACCATGTATCTCCTGGGAAATTCTCTTCATCAAGGGACACCATTAAGTGAGTGAAACCGCAAGCCAAGGCGTGGGAAAACATATGTGTCGTACAATTTCGAAGTATTTAGAGAGGTGAGTAGCTATAATCCAATGGCACAACCATTCCTTTCCTAGGGTGTTCCCTACAGTGGAACCCTTAGTCTGTATGGTCGGAGAACCTAAGTCTTCAAGGAAATGTAAATACACTTCAAAGCAGAACAAGAATGAACCATGTTACTTAACAAACTTTGCATTATAACCAAAAGTTGGCAGGAAATTATCAACAATGTCTGACTCTTAGGGAAGAACAGAAATAAAATGAAAACTGCAATAACGAACACTTGCAACATCACACATAAGAACATTGCATAAGATGTGTGGGAGGTGACCAAAGCTAGACTTAAAGTTAAGTTTGTGGCCTTCAACGCTTTCATCATTTCACAGAACAAAGAATGAAAATACAGTATTTACTGGAAGTCCACTGCAGGTAGGGTTTTGACATTTATATAATCCACTCACACTCTTGCTAGTACTTGTGAGGTGGGCACTGTTCTCTGCCCTGCACAGAACCTTAGGATTGGACATTTTCCCTTGCCCCTATCTTTTGGAAGTGCTCCCCATTTCAAAAACGAACTGTGTTCAAGGCTCAGATGATGTATAAACACAGCAGTGGGTGCACAAGAGATTCTGACACATGGTGGAAGAGAGAGTCAAGGGAAGTGCTCGTTGGCACCATCAGGGAAGCATCTGCATGTTTCTCCAATTACTAGTCAGTGGCAATCCAACAAGAACAGCGTATCTATGTCCATGTGAGTAAAACAGTGCACAGATACAGGTCAACTGGGCACGTACCCGTCTACAGGAATGTTGACCCTAGGTGCCAAAGGAATGCCGACCTTGATACGCTCCTTACTTACACCTATGCTGTGGTTGGCTTGGGACAAAGACACTTTCATCATAAGGATTAAACAAAACTTGCCTAAACAGAAAGAAATATCACGTCTAGGACAGTAGCAAGAGTTAGTGAATACTCTAGAATGTGTATGACGCAGAAGATGCATTTTAAGCATCGCAAAACAGAAAGCTGTTCTTATAAATAAGCCTGAACACTGTTCTTCCAAGATAGCCTACTGCAGGTTAAAGCTCTGATATAGGAGTGTCAGTTTGTGAAAGAGCTGTTTCCCTCAACAAATTCTCAAAGCATTCTTCCCTAAAGTGAGTAGCTTGGTGCATATGATAGTGTGCTATCTTTAAGAAGCTTGTAGAACAATGGCTTCTCCCCTAGGATGGTTTCTTAAATGAAAAGCAAGGCTTGATTTCTGTCTATAGCTTTTCCCACACTGCTCACACACAAACGGTCTCTCTGCAGTGTGTGCCATGTGGTGCACATGAAGGTCTCTTTTTCGACTAAATCTCTTCCCACAACTGTGACATTTATGGGGTTTTACAGTTGTGTGGCTTTTTTGGTGTTGCATAAAATATTTTCTAACACAAAACTGCAACCTACAGTCAGGGCAAGTGTACACTCCTTGAGGAGAAGAGGTTTCCTGGTGTTCCATGAGTTTCGATGCCCGAGTGAATCGCTTCTCACACGCACTGCACTTATAGGGTGCCTCCCTTGAATGAACTCGGAGGTGCCGTTGTAGGTTGGACTTACGAAGGAATCTTTTCCCACATTCAAGGCACTCATGAGGGAGCTCTCCTGAATGAATTCTTAGGTGCCCTTTAAGTACCTTCTTGGAAACAAAACATTTCCCACACTGAATACATCGGTGTGCTTGCTTTGGACACTGTTTTGCTCAAGGGCACTGGAGCTGAGGGGTTGTTCCTTGTTGGATCTCTGAGCTCTGTCTCCTGGAAAGGGGTTCCAGTCATCGACAGGCAATGCGTGGTCTCCGGGTAGCTGCTCTGTGTGATTTTCCAGTTGAGTTTTTGGCTCTTCAGAGTCTTCTGGTGAACTGGGACCAAGAAGTGCATTTCTGTCTAAAGAAAGAGAAAATAGGTTGACCAGGTAGTGGTGCAGCAGATAGAGTGTTGGCCTGGGATGCTGAGGATCCAGGTTCAAAGCCCTGAGGTCGCCGGTCTGAGCAAGGGCTCATCCGGCTTGGGTGCAGGCTCACGAGCTTGAGCACAGGGTCGCCAGCTTGAGTGGGGGATCACAGACATGACCCCATGGTCACTGGATTGAACCCAAAGGCTTGAAGCCCAAGGCCCCTGGCTTGAGCCCAAGGTCGCTGGCTTGAGCATGGGGTCACTCTCTCTGCTTTAGCCCCCTGGTCAAGGCACATATGTGAAAGCAATCAATGAACAACTGGACTGCTGCAACAAAGAATTGATGCTTCTCATCTCTCTCCCTTCCTGTCTGCCTGTCCCTCTCTCTGTCTCTCTCTGTCTCTCTCTCTGTCTCTCTCTCTGTTTCTATCAGTAAAATACAAACAAACAAAAACCAGAAAATGGTTATATACTTTCCAGTTTTTCTCTGATTTGACATTTTTCTTTTCTCCCAATATCAAAATCAGGAACGTGGGTAGGAATTGCAAGTGTCACCATGTCCCAAGGGGAATGAAGAGACAGACTGAGGTTTCTAGTCAATAGCTAGTGGGAAGATGGAAATAATTCCAAGTGTATATCCCAAATCTCTTTATCCTGGGAGTCAGGACAAATTTTACTTTCATTTCTTCCCAAACATTTCGCGAACCCTCACCTACCTATCTTGAAGTCAAGCAATTCCAAGAGTTGTTGCACTTCCTTGCAATCCTGTAGGTCTCTCTCCGAGGTCGCTGCAGGGTCAGGCTCTGATTGTGGGTGTCCTGGCCATAAGGAGAGATTGGAGGAAGGGATAGTTTGAATCCACACCGGATTTTTCAGAGTCCAGGTCTCTTTCTTGGACACGTGGCCTCTCAATATCTGCCTACTACCCTTCTCAGCAGTGCTTCTCCAGGAGCCTCTGACAAGTTGTGTGTGTGTGTCTGTTTGTGTGCGCGCGCGCTTTCAAGATAAGAAGAAAGCCAAATGGCAGGGCAGAGGGGAGATCCTATTGTGCTCAGTTCAAAGCTATTCTCCTCCAATTTACAGAAGGGAAGTGAATCAATACTGGTGCAAAATCAATGCACTGAAAGAATTCCACATCTGTTTTGAGAATGGAATTATGTAGGTGAGGGCCAGAACACGAACTCAACCTTCCTAAAGTGTTGGCAGATTAAAGCTGAGAAACACTGTTTTATTGACTGCCAAGTGAAGAAAATGAGAGGCCAAAGTGGTGGTTAGGAGAATGGTTACTGGAATAATTTTTTAAAGAGATATTCAAATTAAAATGGCAACTGAGGTAGGTCGGCAATGGGCAACAAATAATCTGTCTGTTTGTTTCAGCTGAAGTCTAGAAGTAGAGTCTCTTGAAGCAAACCGAAATAATCACCAAACAATGTTTCTCGGTGTCTATGTAAGGACAACCAGGAGAAGTTTCTAAACTCGCTGTCCCCTTGTGTTCTACCACGCCTCTCCTCAGTGAAGGCCACAGTGGCTCGGTCCTCTTTCCAACCCCCACCTCAGTTCTGGCCAAGTTGACGGGTCTGCAATCAAGTGTGAGTTGGAAGTGGCTCATTTCAGAATGAAATACAGGGCAATGCTTAAATATCAGAATTAGTAAACAGACATTAGCAAGTTGGTTTGACTAATGTTAATCCGAAAGAAAATTGAGCTTTTAGAACATATACTGAGAAGCATAGGAAGTCGACTAAATACCATATATTTCAAATGAAGGGATTCAAAAGACAACTCTTCATTTTGGTTATGCTTCCACTTCAAAGGTAAGGTTGGGATGAGAGCGTATAAGCCCTGGGTCAAATAAAACTGGATGTCATGAGTCAAAGGATAGTTGCAATCAAGCAAAAGTGCGAGCAATGTGAAAGGTCATGGCGGGGGTGGGTGGGTGGAGCGGACAGCAGCACAGCCTTAGGGTGGCAGAAACCTGAAGGCGGAGAATTTCCCCATAAGAGAGACATGAAAACAAGTTCAGAATGGCAGGATATGTTCATATGGCAGTTCCCATCTGATACATAAAGCATGGACTTGAAACTCTTCAGGCTGTAGATTCATCGCAAGTCACCACGAAAGCAACCCAGACACGTGCCCCTTGGGTGAAAGTAGGGAGCTAAAGATGTGACTAGTCAAGGACTGAAGCAGCCCCGGAAGCAGAATCTAGCACCCATGAGAACAAGGCCAGGAGTATCATCGTCAGTCCAGCTGCCCCTTTTTGTGCAGCACCAAACCGAAAGAGACTGAGAACTGTCCCCTTGCTTCCTCAGCCCGGCACAGTACTCCTTGGTGCCAGTGCCAACTTTCAAAGAAGCTGGCCCAATCTGGAGCACCTTGCTGGATGTCAACCTCATGTACTTCTTCACTGTGCACCAAGCCTACCGCCACCCACCTCTCTCCTGTGTGACATTCTGATTTTTTTTTTTTTTGGCTCAGGTGCACTCAGCCTCCACTTTCTGGACTCTCAAGGGTCTGCTCCTGCCACTACCCTGAGCTTGTATTCCCCAGCTTAAGCTCACAGCCCGCGTCAGCTAAGGCCGCTAACCATCTCCTCTGACCCATCTCCACCCCTTCGGACTTCAGTGCCACCCTCTAGTCACCCATTCCATAAAATGCTACCACAAATGCGGCATGAACTGGACAATGATTAAAAGGATTTTCACAGCCCTCCATCTGTATGCCAATAAAGGAGAACAGCCCTGGTGCTCATCACAAAGCACAGCTGTGAGTGGAGGCAAGCAGACACTCGCACTCACATGCTGTAGTGGGGAGGGTAAATTGGTGCAATAATTTTGCAGCACATTCGTCCATATCTATTCAAGTTTAAATGCATAGGCTCCCTAACCAATCGTTCCTAACCTAGAAATCTGTCCTGCTGGCACATGCACACAGAAGGATGCTCACTGTGTGTTTTTATAGCTTGGCTCCACGATATTTTGGCCGACACTGAACATCAGTCAGTCAGAAGTCATGTCTCTATGCCACCTTCTGTGGACATGGCTCTTTTCTTTACCTTTAAACGCCCACAGAGAGGACCCGAGAGGTTGTGCTGGAAACGAGCCTAAGGGTAAGGACGAGCCTTCTTTGTATTGGGCTCTAGTCTGCTCATTTCTTCACTCCCACTGGGACTCCTTACTCAAAAAGCTTGCATGCTGCAAACTCAAATTCTCACACATCCAAGCATTCAAATATCAGCTCCCAGAAGCAGATTTTTAACCACTTAGAGCCGGCCTCCTTTGCATAGCCAGAAACTATCCCCCACATCTGCTAGGCACTGAAAAGGTGGAGCCTTGTGGTTATATGACCCCAAGCTGCTGCTGCCCATTGGCATTCTCTGACCTGGAGACTCCCAGTGTGCTTGCTAATGGGCTACATCCTCACCTAGACAGGCAAGCCCCCTCTCGAGCCCTTACTCCCTGTGGAGTTCCCTGGTCCTCCTCCCCTTCCAGCCCCTGACTTCCTCCACAGGCACACCTGACAGAGTTTGCCCAGCAAAGTTTGTGCGTGCTCCTGCCACCTACCTGCTGGTCATATCTCTCTCCTAGCTCTGCCTGCAGACCCCTTGGGCCCTCTACAAGTGGTAAAGAGGATGAGGACTTTGGTGACCAGGAAGTAGACATAGAGGACCTCCCAGTCCGGAAGACAAAGGCATATTATATCACTTTAAACAGTGTTGAGAAAGGAGTAGGTTCCTCTCCTCCTAACAGATATACTTCACTTGTTACATCAGTCTCTCTCTCCCTTGTTGAACATACCGGACGTTCCTGTGCTTTAGAGACTCAAGTACGCAAATCAAGAGCAACAGTGCTGCTCTCTGCACCCAGCACTGCTGCTAAGAGGAGCAAATCCGCACATGGGATGGGAACTCATGCAGAATGATTCATAATTCAACACGACTGGCAAGGTTCTGCCACTTGTTGCAGGCATACACACAGAAACACAGGTTTGGTAAAAGCTTGTTAACAGATAAGAGATGCAGGCAAAATAAAGACTGGAGTATAAACGACAATATCTATATAGTTTGGTTTTGACCTTAATGGTTATATATCTCTCCTTTTGGGTGTTTCCTCCTGGTCACTGCTATGCAAACGAGACTGAGCCCGTATCTTCTATATGCCCAGCACTTGCTAGAGCAAGGTTCAAGATTTGGTACCAGACAAACAGAATGAATACAGAAAGGGAGACAAATTCAGGACCAAATAACCACACTGTGACATTATGAGATGAACTGTGTAAGGATGGGTAGCATTGCACATATAAATAACATGTGGTCGTACAGTTGTGCTTGGAATGGACCAAACCATCCTTTCCAAAAAGACAGTGTAGTCTCACATGTATCCTTCCTCATTGTCTGCCAGACACCCCGAGAAGAGAGATAGCACTCGGAATGGAAACCGCAAGAGAGGGTAAAACCACAGGGAAGCACTAGAGCTGGAATTTCTATTGGCTTCAAGAGCAAATGGGTCCAAGTGTCTGGATATCCATTCTCACGCACACTAGTCAGGACACGGAAAAGCAAGGAACCCAGGCAGGGTACCTAAAAGTTCACAAGATTTTTGAATTCATATACGACAATCTTTTCTAACATGGTATCTCCCAGGGCCTGGCCGGAGAACCCTGTGGTTTCTCCTTCTGTACAGTTTTGGAAAGTCCCTGACCACCTTGAGACTTCCACGAACTTCTATGAACCTTTCTTACCCTGGAATTTCTCTCCTGGGACTAACTCCTGTGCTGTCTGGGGCAGTGGTCCTGAAACCATAGTATGCACAGCTCTCACCTGGAGAGCTTGTGAAAAATGAACCCAGCCCGTGTGATCCTGATAGGAGAAGCTGCTTGCTATACTTGCAGAAACACTGCTCTAGCTTTTTAGGGATAAGATATATATTCATTTTATTTAGTAATCAATTAAATCCTCTTAAAGGATCTGAAGCGAGTACATTAATAAGGTATCATGTTTGAATGTGGCTCTTAAGCCATAAGAGCAACCGAGGCCCTTGGGACTCACACTGCCACAGATGTCATTGACAAAACTTGCTGGGGGAAATTCATCTTTATTCGTACTACCAAAATTCCCATCGATTTCCTGTGCAACATTCTCGGCCGATGCCTCTTTCATGAGCAGGCTCATTAGCTTAAGGGATGTTGAATCTTGTTCAATCTAATGTGTTCAATCTAATTTCCTCCTCCTAGTCTTTAACAGAGTGGTCCATTTTCATCGGATATTAGGTGTTTCTAAACAACCTCAACCCTGGAGAGCTTCTGAGCTCCAAAAACAGAAATCAAGGACAGGAAATAAAACCCGTGTCTTACCAGGGTCCAGAAGGGGCTGGCCTTCCCCAGCAGCACCGTAGCTCAGCTCCTGCAACCCTGCCTGTGGGATCCACGCCTCTGCCACTGGGGACTCGGAGACAGGTCCCACTGCTTGGAGAGGGGGTACCTCCACGTGGATTGTTGGTGGTATGTCTGCCATTTCAACTGCTGCCAGGTCATCCGAAAAGCATGTCTGGGGTAAAGATCTGGAGGAAATGCCAGAGCCCTATCACTCTAAAAGCAGGGTCCGCAAACTACGGCCCGCGGCCCCCCTGAGGCCATTTATCCGGCCCCACCGCTGAACTTCCGGAAGGGGCACCTCTTTCATTGGTGGTCAATGAAAGGAGCACATTGACCATCTCATTAGCCAAATGCAGGCCCATAGTTCCCATTGAAATACTGGTCAGTTTCTTGATTTAAATTTACTTGTTTTTTATTTTAAATATTGTATTTGTTCCGTTTTGTTTTTTTACTTTAAAATAAGATATGTGCAGTGTGCATAGGGATTTGTTCATAGTTTTTTTTATAGTCCGGCCCTCCAACGGTCTGAGGGACAGTGAACTGGCCCCCTGTGCAAAAAGTTTGGGGACCCCTGCTCTAAAGTCTAGATCAGCTGTGCCCAGTAGCAATAAAATGCAAGCCACCAAAGTCATTTTAAATTTTCCAGCAGTCATATAGAAGAAATAGGTAAAGTCAATCTTAACAATATCCATTATTTAACAACATATATCTAAATAGCATAATTTCATAATGTAAGCAGCATTCAAAATTATTAATGAGCTATGTCATCTACCTCATTGTTCACCCTAAGTCTTCTGAGTGCTGTATGCATTTATCCTCGCAGCCTACCCAATCTGGGCCAGCCACACTTCTAGTGCTCCAGAGCCACACTTGGCTGGTGCCTGTCATACTGACAATGCAGGATAAGACCACACGAAGAAAAAAAATCTCATGCATAAGCCAAACAAAGAGACACAGAAGGGAAGGGAAACCATAAAGGCATTCCATCTTGGAGGCAGGAAACTTGGGAACAGAGTCCTGTCCGTACAGGCTAACTACCGAATCCCATCAACACACAAGACTGCAGCGCCCCTCATGCCCAACTAGAAACACTTCCTCCCTTCTCCAAAGATGACGGCCTGTGCTCAGCTATCGCAAGCCTCCAACAGGTTTTCCTCGGGGGTTCTGAGCAGAGGGCCAGGCCACCGCCCCTAGGAGGTGTTTAGAATACAGTGGCAGGTGGTGGCTATCACAATTGAGTGGGCAGAGATGGGAGTATAGATAATGCACAGTGCAGAACTCCAGGTCCCTACCAGCTTTGGACTGTCCCCCTCAAATACCCACATAGGTCAGTGGTCGGCAAACTGTGGCTCACGAGCTCTTTGGCCCCTTGAGTGTGGCTCTTCCACAAAATACCACGTGCAGCTGCTACCTCAATAAGGAATGTACCTACCTATATAGATTAAGTTTAAAGAACTTGGCTCTCAAAAGAAATTTCAATCGTTGTTCTGTTGATATTTGGCTCTGTTGACTAATGAGTTTGCCGACCACTGACATAGGTAAAAAGAACCAATCGACACCCTCTCATTGTTCGTCATATAATCTCAAAACGTTATTGCACACCTTAGCATGACTCAACTTTTCTAGGCAAGCACTGCTTTGGAAATGAAAGTCATGGTGAGGATGTAAAGTACAGTATAGGGAATATGGTCAATACTGTAATAACTATGTATGGTGCCCAGTGGGTACTGGGGTTATCGGGGGACCCTTCGTAAACTCTATGACTGTCTAACCACTATGCTGTGTGCCTAGAGCTAATAAAAAGTAATACTGAATGTAAGGTGTAAATTTTAAAAAAAGTGTTCTTACTTTTTCTTTCTTTCTTTTCTTTTCAAAGAAAGACTATACTACTAATTGTTCAGGTTCACCAAGATTTCTTTGCCACTCTGGAAAATCACATGACCAGCAGTAACACTGCTCATAGTGTTGGAGCTCTGCTGGCCTGAATTACTGCCTGTAGCCTTCACAGGGAGTCTGAGTAGAGAGGCAAGCGTCTGACAACTTCATAAGGTCTTCTGAAGCCACTCAAGCCAGGACATGTGCACGCTGAAATGCTTTTTGGTTTCTAGTCAACTCTGTTCCTTTTATTTAAATTCCTCCGAGACTCTACTTGACTCAAAGTTGGCCTACTTCGTTTGCAAAGAGCCAGACAGTAAATATTTTACGCTTTGTGTGCCACATTCAGGATGCGATTTACTCTCCTTCTTCCTCTTTGGTTTTCTAACAATGCTTTAACAGGTCCAAACCATGACTAGCTCACATATAAAATGGGCTGCAGCCAGATTTGGTCTGCAGACACTAGAGCGTAATATTGGTGTTTCTGATGAGTGCTTGTAGGTAGGTTCTATTATCTACGAATTTCATCTAGGTACATTTACTGGGACATTAGAAAATACTTGTTACAGAAGGGGGATTGAGTCTGAGGAGGTTGAAAACCACTGACCCACATGTTTTCTCCACTGGAAGAGAGAGATGAAAAGAAGTGTGGTGAAATCGTGGGGCTGAAGAAAGACACGGGGGCAAATGTCCGATCCAATCCCACCTGTCTCTGGTACCCTTTAGTCTAATTACCCAGATCCCTGACTCTTTTCTCACCTGTGGCTCTGGTAGCTCAAATTCAGTCTGTAAGCCTTCTAATAGTGACACTGCTCTTTCTGTAGTCTCTGGGCGTTGTTCTGTCACCCAGGTCTCTAGCTCCCGGGGCAGAATTGTTAGGAATTGCTCCAACACTAGAAGCTCCAGGATTTGTTCCTTAGATCGCAGCTTTGGCTTCAGCCACTGATAGCAAAGCTCCCGGAGTTTGTTGAAAACTTCATGAGGCCCAGCTGCTTCTTTGAAACGAAACTGCCTGAAGCGCTGACGGAAGACTTCCGAGTCAGTATCACACTCTGGAAACGTTGAGCCCAGATTCAAGGCGGCCTGCATTGCACAACGGAAGACAGTATCCATTGCCCCCTTCCAGCAGTGTACAAGGTTCCTGGCAGCTGAAGTCTCAGATTCCAATTTGTCTCTTTGTGTACTTCTTGCGGGAGACACCTACAGCAGAGGACAAGGCAAGTGAGAAAGGAGAAACAGCAGTGGTTACCAGAGGTCATCCTTATCTCCATTAACTGCTTGCTTTCCAGCAAAGCCCTAAAGTAGCAGCTTGTCATCGTTTGGATGGTTTTTAGGATCTGATGAAAATGTTAAAGAGAATTCTTCAAGAAGAAGAAAGAAAGAAAAAGAGAATCATCATTATAAAGAATAAAATAGCAATAAATGCATACCTATCAACTATCATTTTAAATGAAAATGGTTTAAATGCACCCATAAAATGACATTAAGGTAGCTGAATCAGTAAAAAAGCAAGTCCAGTATATATTCTGTCTACAAGAGACCCACCACAGAAGAAAAGAAACTCACAGACTGACAGTAAAGAGATGGCAAAAGGTATTTCATGCAAATAGAATTTTTTTAAAAAGACCTGAGGCAGCAATACTTATATCTTAAAATAATACACTTTTTAAAACGAAGACTATATATAGTAAGAGATAATAAAGACACTACATAATGATAAAAGGGTCAACGGATAGGCCTTCCAGACAGAAAATCAACAAAGAAACAGTGGCCTTAAATGACACACTGGCCCTGGCCGGTTTGCTCAGCGGTAGAGCGTCGGCCTGGCGTGCGGGGGACCCGGGTTCGATTCCCGGCCAGGGCACATAGGAGAAGCGCCCATTTGCTTCTCCACCCCCTCCCCTCCTTCCTCTCTGTCTCTCTCTTCCCCTCCCGCAGCCAAGGCTCCATTGGAGCAAAGATGGCCCAGCAAAGATGGCCCGGGCGCTGGGGATGGCTCCTTAGCCTCTGCCCCAGGCGCTCGAGTGGCTCTGGTCACGGCAGAGCAACGCCCCGGAAGGGCAGAGCATCGCCACCTGGTGGGCAGAGCATTGCCCCTGGTGGGCGTGCTGGGTGGATCCCGGCCGGGCGCATGCGGGAGTCTGTCTGACTGTCTCTCCCCGTTTCCAGCTTCAGAAAAATACAAAAAAAAAAATGACACACTGGATCAGATAGATTTAATTGGCATTACCAGGTCATTTTACCCCAAAGCAGGACTATACTTCCTTTTCAAGTGCACATGGAAGGTTTTCTGGGGTAGACCACATGTTAGGAAACTCTACAAGTTTCAGTAGATTAAAGGAGTTTGAAATAATATCAAGCATCTTCTCTGACCCACAATGGTGTGAAACTAGAAATCAATTACAAGGAAATAAAACAAAACAGAAAAACACACTAATAGAGGCTGAATTACATGTTTCTGAACAATAAACGGGTTAACAATGAGATCAGGAAGAAATCAAAAGATACCTTGAGGCAAATGAAAATGGGAATAAAACAACCCAAAATCTGTTGAACACACCGAAAGCAGTCCTAAGATGGAATTCATAGCTTTATACGCCTACCTCAAGAAACAAGAAAAATTTCAAAATATCTGATCTTTCCCCTAAAGGAAGTAGGAAAAGAACAGCAACCAAAGCCCAAGGTGAATAAAAGAAGGAAAATGATAAGGAACAGAACAGAAATAATGAAAGAGTCTAAAAAAACAATACAGGAGGTCAATGAAACCAACACCTGGTTCACTGAAAAGATAAACAAGATTGACAAACCTTTAATCAGACTCAGCAAAAACAAAAGAGAGATGACCCAAATAAATATCAGAAATGAATATCAGAGGAGAAGTAAAAACTGAAACCACAGAAACACAAAAGATTATAAGAGAATATTATGAACAACTACGTGCCAACAAATTGGATAATCTAGAAGAAATGGATAAATTCCTAGAAACATAGTTTTCTACCACTGAATTGAGGAGAAACAGGAAATTTGAAGAGAAGGATTATAACTAATGAAACTGAAACAGTAATCAAAAAACTTCCAACAAACAAAAGGCCTGGACCAGATAAGTCCACTGGTAAAATTTACCAAACATTCAAAGGAAAACAAGCACCATTCCATAAACTTCAAGAGGAGGGAAGACTCCCACGCACATTTACAAGGCCAGCATTATCTTCATTCCAAAACCAGATAAAGACACCGCAAAGAAAGAAAATTATGGGCCAACATCCCTGTTGAACATGCATGCAAAAATCCTCAACAAAGTATTAGCAAATAGAATCCTGCAATACGTTAAAAAGCTCTCTCTCTCTCTCTCACACACACACACACACATACACACACACAAAAGAAAAAAAAAAAGCTCACACACCATGATCAGATAGGATTTATTCCTGGGATGCAAGGTACAATATCCTCACTCATTAACATGACAGACCACATAAACATAAAGTATTAAAAATCATGATTACAGCAGCAGATGCAGAAAAGCTTGACAAAATCCAGCACCCATTTACGATAAAACAAAACAAAAATCTCAGTAAAGTGAGAAAAGAAGGAAGATACCTCAACATCATGAAGGTCATATATGAAAAACCCACATCTAACATCATACTCAATGGGGAAAATAAAATCATTTCCCTTAAGATCAGGAACAAGACAGGGATACCCACTTTCCCCACTCTTATTCAACACAGTACTGGAAATCTGAGCCACTGCAATCAGGAAAGGAGAAGAAATAAAAGGCACCCAAATTGGAAAGGGGGGAAGTAAAACTGTCATAATACTGTACATAGAGCACCCTAGAGCATCCACCAAAATATACATATTAGAACTGATAAATGAATTCAGTAAAGCAGGATACAAAATAAACACCAAGAAACTGGTTGCATTTTTATACACCAATAATTAACTAACAGAAAGGGAAACTAACAATCCCATTTACAATGGCACCAAACAAAATACCTAGGAATAAATTTGAGGAATAAAGTAAAAGACTTATACTCGGAAAATGATAAGACACTGAAGGAAGAAATAGAAAGAAATTAAAGAAGACACAAATAAATGGAAACACATATGGTACTCATGGATAAGAAGAATTGGCATCTTTAAAATGTCCATACTACTCGAAGCATTATGGATTCAATACAATTCCTATCGAAATACCAATTGTGCATTTCACAGAACTGGAACAAATAATACAGAAATGTATCTGCAACCACAAAATCCCCAAACAATGCAGTAATTTGGGGGCAAATGTAGGAATATGCTGTGAAGACTTGCAGAGTTAGGGTAAACAATCAGAGACAGAGGCATCCTAGGGCAAAAGCCCGGAGCGGACGAGAGTCCAGGGGCCTCTCTGATCCCGTACTGCAAACGCAAAACAGCGGGATAGGATTTAGCAACAGATATAGTTTAGCCTCTGGGAACAGAGATTAAAAGTCAGCATGTTCCTTGTCCTTTACTTCACCCCCTGAAAACTTCTGGTGTCCACTTCCTTGAGTTATTTGTACTGGCTAATAAATATCTGAGCAAGGCTGTGGACCGGGCTTCAGTCCTTGGATCTGCTGCCTCCCCTGGGCCCCGCGGAGCATGTCATCCGGCCTCCGAGTAGTTCATTGTCCCCGCGGCAGAAAGAAAGAACCAAGTTGGAGGTCTCACGTCACTTGACATCAAACTATACTACCAAGCTAAGTAATCAGATCAGCATGGGACCAGCATAAAAACACACACAGAGATCAATGGAACATAATAGCCCAGAAATAAACCCACACCTATATGGTCAGTTACCAGTTGACAAAGGAGGCAAGAACATGCAATGAGGTTAAGGCAGTCTATTCGATAACGGTACTGGGGAATCTGGACAGATGCATGCGGAAAATGAAATTACACCACCTTCTAACACCATAGACAAGAATAAACTCTACGTGGATTCAAGACTTAAATTAAGACTCGAAACCACAAAACTCCTACAAGAAAATATAGGCAATAAAATCTTGGGCATTTCTCTTAGCAGTATTTGTTTCTGATATATTTTCTCGGACAAGGGAAACCAAAATAATAGTAGTAATAATAAACAATAATAATAAGCAAATGAGATTCAATCAAACCAAAAAGTTTTTTCATGGTGAAGAAAGCTATAAACAAACCAAAACGACCATCTACTGAATGGGGAAAGATATTCCCCCGTGATATATCCGATAAGGGGTTCATATCCAAACTCTGTTTAAAAACTCCTAAGAGTCCAGACAGATGGCCAAAAGACATAGGAACAATTGCTCAGTGTCACTAATCACCTGAGAAACACAAAAGAAAACCTCAAGGAGATATCACCTCACACCTGTCAGGATGGCTCTCGGGACGGAAAACAGTAAATACACTATATAGATAATGTATTATAGATTTGTAAACATGAAACGTATAGAATTTTATTAGCCAATGTCGCCCCAATAAATTAAATAAAAATTAAAAGAAAACAGTCTGGAGGTTTCTCAAGAAAATCAAAGATGGTACCATAGCCTTATGACCCAGCATTTCCACTTCTGGGTATATATTCGAAGAAACCCAAAACACTAATTTGAAAGATTATATGCACCCCTATGTCCACTGCAGCATTATTTACAACAACCAAAATACAGAAGCAACACCAGTGCCCATTAATAGAAGAGTGGATAAAAAAGTGTTGCTATCTATCTATACAATGGAATATTACCCGACCGTAAAAACGAACAAAAACTTACCATTTGTGACAGCATAGTTGGACATAAAGGTTATTATGCTAAGTGAAATAAGTCAGAGAAAGACAAATACCATATGATTTCACTCATGTGTGGAAACTAAAGAACAGTATAAACAAACAAACAAAACACAAAGAGACTCATAGATGCTGAGAACAGACTAACATTTACCAGAAGGAAGGCAGGCTGCGAGACTGGGTGAAAATTGGGAATGGATTGAGAAGTCCAGATTGGTAATTACAAAATAATCACAGGGATGTAGAGTACAGCATAAAAAAATAATCAACAATACTTTAATAACTGTGTATGGTGCTAAGTGGGGTACTGG